>NC_056743.1:840205104-840327604 GCF_019279795.1 Protopterus annectens
GGGCATTGTACTCAATTATGGGCCTGATGAGGGATGAGTAAAGAAGCACGATGACCTCCCCTGATCTAGATGTGAATCCCTTCATGATTAGGTGGGCTATATAAAATGTTTTTCTAACCACTTTGGCCACGTGGTTGTCAAATGAGAGATTGCTATCAACTTGGGTCCCCAGGTCCCTAATTACTTCTTCTGTTCTTAATGGATTTCCACCTATGTGGTAATTTGTGGGCACTTTGTTTTTGCCAAAGGGGATGACTATACACTTTTTGGCGTTTAGCTTGAGACCATGGCTCTGGCACCAGTTGTCTGTTTCTATGAGGCCCTTTTGAAGGATGCTTATGTCGCCTGGAGAGTCGATTATGACACCCAGTTTGCAGTCATCTGCGAACTTGGTCAGCCACAGTCCTTACGTGTTGGCCTGTACCTCCGAGAAATATATACCGAACAAAAGAGGTCCCAGGACTGAGCCTTGTGGGACGCCACTTGTAACTGGTTTGGAGTCTGACATGGCTCCAGCAATTCTAACCATGTGGGTTCTGTCCTTGAGCCAGTTTGCAACCCATCTAGTGACATAGGGGTTTATATTTAAGCTGATGAGCTTATCTATAATGCCCGAGTGGGGTATTGTATCGAAGGCTTTTGCGAGGTCCAGGTAGGCTGTGTGGGACCACCTTCCCCTCGTCAGTGGCCTTGGTAACTGTTTCAAAGAAATCAACCAGGTTTAAGAGGCAGGATCTGCCCTTAACAAAGCCGAACTGGGTAGGATCCAGTGTCTGTAGGTCCCCAATATCTTTATTTATGAGGTCCATGATGATCCTTTCCATAGCTTTGCAGACCAAGCTAGTCAGGCTTATGGGGCGATAGTTTCCAGGATCCGTTAAGGCACCAGCTTTGTGGAGAGGGACCACTGTTGCTGTACGCCACTTTTTGGGTACATATCCTGTAGTAAGGCTGAGATTGAACAGTAGTTTTATGTTTGGGTTTAGCTCTTCTTGGAGTTCATGTAGGACGCAGCCCGGGACACAGTCTGGTCCCATTGATGCTGTGTTTTTTGCTTTGGACAGGGCAGCTCTTACCTGAGCATCTGAGATGTCAGGGGGGCAGCACTCTGCTGGGATAAATATTTGCCCTTTTGGTGGAGGGCGGGGGGTTGCGCTGAACCTGTCAGCTAGGATGTTGGCAATGTCTGTGGGTTCGGTGTATTTTTTGTCATTTTGGACTAATTCTGAGCATATCTGGGAATTCCCACCCAGGTTCCTAACATAACTAAAGAAAGCCTTGTGATTATCCTTAGTGTCCTGTGCAATTTTTCTCTCGAAGCTGGCCTTAGACGATTTTATGAGTGCCCGTAGTTTTTGCTAATACTGATCAGAGATGCCTTCCCTTTTTGGGATTTTGCTCTATCATGTAGTAGCTTCCTCCTTCTATTGTATAGTTTGTTTATGGCTGGGGTCCACCAGACACGATGTCTGCCTTTGGAGGATTGGGTCTTGGTTTTATTTGGGATTGCATGATCCATGCATTCCAGAAGGTGTTCATAGAATGCGTTTATAAAGGATTCTGCGGTCTGGGCCGTATTTTCCACAGGCCCGGGGCTTTGAAGGATTCCACCTCAGTTTTGAGGAGTGTGAAATTTGCTTTAGAGAAGTTTTTCACTGTGGTTTTCAGGGCGGGGGGTGAAGTCGGGATGTGAATATCCAGTGAGATTAGTTTATGGTCTGATCTTACCAGGGAGGGATACACTTGTGGTCTGGAGCATAGAGTCCCCATGTTGGTGATGATCAGGTCCAGTATGTTTTCCCCTCTTGTGGGAATGGTAACAAGTTGTTCCATAGCATTTGAGTTTATAAATTCTAGGAACCTTTGGGCTAGGGTGTTGGAGCTAGAGTAATGCTCCCAGTCTATGTTTGGGTAGTTGAAGTCACCCAGTATAATGGTGTTTGGAGAGACCTTCATATTTTCCAGTGTTCTCAGGAAGACCGAGTGGGGTTCCTGGGTTTGGGAAGGTGGTCTGTAGCAGGCTATAAACTGGAAGGCAGTTTTACCCACTGTTAGTTGCACATGGATAGTCTCTGATGCTTCGTGCTGTGCCACCAACCTGGAGGTGTGGGTATCTTTGACGAATATTGATACTCCCCCTCCTTTTGTAGTATGGTCCAAGTTTTGGGGCCGAAAAGCATGGTATGAGGTATAACCTGGTAGTGCTGGGGTGCTCTCGGGAGCCTTGAACCAGGTTTCTGTTACTGCACAGATATCGATGTTCTCCATGCTAAGGAGAGTTTCAAGTGCATGCATCTTGAGGTTTAGACTTCTGGCATCGAGTAGCATTATTCTTAGTTTCTTATCCCTTGTGATACCTATGGAGGTGGGTTTGTCTTTTGAGCCTTGCCTAAAAAAGGCACTATGGTGGTAGCAAGAGCCTTTGCCAATATCCGAAAGCCCAGGGGTGACAGGTGCAAGCCGTCCCTAGCGAAGCATCGTGGCTTGTCGAGTAGGTCATCCCAGGCTGACAGGCATTGGATCCCCCTTGAATGACACCAGTACTTAAGCCAGTTGTTGAAATTGATCATCTTGTCTTCATATTGTAGCATCATTCTTGGTGAGGGTAAGATGCTACTCAAGGTCAGGGTCATACCGGCCTGGGCTACATGCTCAGAGAGCTCCTCTATGTCTCTTTTCATGTAGTCCAGGGAGGTACGTCTCAGGTCATTTACACCAGCATGGACAATGACTGAGTCATATTTGTACTTGCCTTGGAGTGACCTAAGTGCTTGTGTTATGTGGCGGATCCTAGCGCCCGACAGGCAGCTCACCGTGACCTTCTCCTTGTTCAGCCTGGTGAGCGGGACGTCAGTGTGCCTGACGATAGAGTCAGCTATTACAAGTGTATCAGGTGTGTTGTTTAGCCTTAAGGGCTGTGACTGTTCAGCACACTGGCTTTGTGAGCTATGTGTTGCACGTGTTTTGTTTTGGGGTAGCGGTTGCTTGGGCGTCTGCTTTGGAGGTCTCTGCTGCTTAGGCAGATTTTTATTTAGAGCCTCCGAGTATGTTTTTGTGTGTTTGTGTTTGGTTTGCTGTCGTGGTAGGTCTGTGTGAGACTGGAATTGTAGTGAGTGTGGTTTCCTTCTCCTCCTGACTGATTTCGCCAGTACTGAGTTGAGAGAGCTTAGCCTCCAGTATGGCTATATGGTTGCATCTCTCACGTGTTGGAATTTGTTGGGAGGAGGAGAGGGTTGTCTGTGTATGAGGCAGTTGTAACATTGCCTCAAGATTCCCAGGTTCACCAGCTGGGCCGGAGAGGAGATTAACAACTGACCTTTGGACATGCTAGAATAGTATTGGGAATTCCTTTATAATTGAAAAAAAAGGGCCAATGGGGAACGAGGTACTCAAGGGGAGTTTGTGAGGGTGTAGTGCTTTTAATATTTTAGTGTTGACTTACATAATTGCTTTAGTGAGCAAGTGCCAGGTAACTTAAATGCAATGTGTTACAGGTAACTTAAATGCAAAAATGACAAACAGTAACTTTCTTTCAAGTGAAACAAGGAAATAAGTACAGTAAGCAATGCAGATATCACTAGGGATCCACAGAAGCGCTGAAAAGCTGCGTTTTAGGTGGAATTTAGCATTTCAGGGAAATAACAAGCAAACAAACAAGCAGCATACAAATAAAGCTAGATTCAGCAGGCTTGGGTCTAGTCTGTGCTACAGCAAACAAGGTGTACCAATTTAAGTAAGAAACAGTTCAAATATGCAAGCACTATAAGCCTTTAACCAGAAATTCCCAGCTCAGAAGGGCAGAGTCCAGCCTCGCCTCCCACAAGAGTGCAGACCACGAACCTTCTTAATGTAAAATAACTGGCCTGAAGCCCAAGTGCTTAAACCAGAACTAATACACTTTTAGAATAACAGACACTGAGCTCTCAATCAGCATTTCACAACTTAGAAGGATGTAAGCTACCTGTCCTGCCACCACAGTGCAGGCCACAAACCTTCCTAATGTAAAACAACTGGTCTGAAGCCCAAGTGCTTAATTCAAAAGACTTAGAATGATAGCTACACTTTAATCATGTTACTACCAGGCAGTAATAAATACAATTGAATACTTTAAAAAATGCCTGGATTAGTGCTCAAGTTATACAAACAAAGCTAGATTCAACAGGCCTGGATCTAGTCTATGCTACAGCAAACAAGGTGTACCAATTTCAGTAAGAAGCAGTTTAGATATGCAGGCACTATAAGCCTTTAACCAGAAATTCCCAGCTAGAAGGGCAGAGTCCAGCCTCTCCTCCCACAAGAGTGCAGACCATGAACCATTTTAATGTATAATAACTGGCCTGAAGCCCAAGTGCTTAAAACAGAATTAATACACTTTTAGAATAACAGACACTGAGCCCCTCAATCAGCAGTTCCCAACTTAGAAGGATGTAAGCTACCTGTTCTGCTACTACAGTGCAGACCACAAACCTTCTTAATGTAAAACAACTGGCGTGAAGCCCAAGTGCTTAAACCAGAATTAATACACTTTTAGAATAACAGACACCGAGCCCTCAATCAGCAGTTCCCAACTTAGAAGGATGTAAGGTACCTGTCCTGCCACCACAGTGCAGACCACAAACCTTCCTAATGTAAAACAACTGGTCTGAAGCCCAAGTGCTTAAACTAAAAGGCTTAGAATGTGTTACACCAAGCAGTAATAAATACAATTGAGTACTTTTAAGATGACGCAAAAGCAAAATAAAGTAGGAAGAAACACAAATACAGTAAAAGCAGATTTTTTTTGAGTGAGCAAATGAGATGGGCCCAGGAGTTACAGGACAGAAACAAGTGCAAATGCAGGCCTTCAAATCAGAAAGTTGAGAGAAATGGAAGACCGCCCAAATGGCCAATAACTACAAATTCTGGGCCAGAACCACTCCTTATGTGGTAGACAGGTTACCTAGTGCTTACCACTCCCACTGATAAGCTAGAAGGCTTCCCTCCAACACAGGAAGGCTTGGGGGCTGAGAAGCTTACAAATAGTCGTGGATACAGCAAATCTGTATCTGGAACACTAATTACAGGAAAGGTAGGAAACAGGCTTACAATTTTTTTTTTCAGAAAAGTAGCAAAAACAGTAGTAAAAAAAAAAATCACATGCAGTGCAAGCTGGCACACTTGAGTATGTAGCAATATTAGTCCACACACAGTTTGAAAAAATGTAATTAAATTAAAAAGAACTAAAAGCAAGTGCAGAAAGGGTTTATTAGGTAGAATGCGGTAAAGAGATGTGACTGGGGGAGTGTCCTAGATCAAATCTACAGTGGGGCGGGCACTGCAAAAGCCACCAAATTTCAACTACAACCAAGAACAGGGAGGGGGTGGGGAAGACAGTTTCAACAGAGATGTGAGGAATTACAGTGCAAATTATAAAACCAGAAAAATATATACTGATCTCTGTATATTTGCAGAACAGTAAGACAACAGATATCTAAGCAACAGTTTAGCTCTATAATACAGAATAATACAGAAAAATATACTCAGCTCTATATATTTGCAGCTAGTCTTGTAAGGCTGTTCCTCTTTATATGCAGACTGCTGCTATTAACAGTTCAAATTAAGGGAACCTTGCGTTAACAACACACGAGCAATAGAAACCACAATGGGGGGGGGGGAGAAAGTTTCAACAGAGATGTTAGGAATCAGAGTGCAAATTATAAAGCCCAAAAAATATATACTGATCTCTGTTTATTTGCAGAACACTAAGACAACAGATATCTAAGCAACAATTTAGCTCTATAATACAGAATAATACAGAAAAATATACTAAGCTCTATATATTTGCAGATAGTCTTGTAAGGCTGTTCCACTTTAAATGCAGACTGCTGCTATTAACAGTTCAAATTAAGGGAACCTTGAGTTAACAACACACAAGCAATAGAAACCACAATGGGGGGGGGGGAGTTTCAACAAAGATGTGAGGAATCAGAGTGCAAATTATAAAACCCAAAAAATATATACTGATCTCTGTATATTTGCAGAACACTAAGACAACAGATATCTAAGCAACAATTTATCTCTATAATACAGAATAGTACAGAAAAATATACTCAGCTCTATATATTTGCAGATAGTCTTGTAAGGCTGTTCCACTTTAAATGCAGTCTGCTGCTAATAACAGTTCAAATTAAGGGAACCTTGAGTTAACACACAAGCAATAGAAACCACAATGAGTAGGGGGGAGAAAGTTTCAACAGAGATGTGAGGAATCAGAGTGCAAATTATAAAACCCAAAAAATATATACTGATCTCTGTATATTTGCAGAACACTAAGACAACAGATATCTAAGCAACAATTTAGCTCTATAATACAGAATAATACAGAAAAATATACTCAGCTCTATATATTTGCAGATAGTCTTGTAAGGCTGTTCCACTTTAAATAATGTTTTATTTTTACTGGCATTTGCTCCTTGTTTTCCCTGGAAAAGAGGCATCATTTTCAGCTTGGCCGTGGAACAGTCTGTCAGTCCCACTGCTGATCTTTCTTTTCGCCACAGAAATAAAAAGTTAAGCAAACAGCCTATGCCATCATAACAGGCTAGCAGTTTGCCTCAGCTGCAGGTGGGTGACACTGATGTGGCCATTAGTTTTACCTGTGACCACTCGTCGTTTGCCCCAGATCCCTCTGGTGTAGCATCTACAGCCAGTGTGGACCAGAGGTTAGCCATGTTCTGTGCAGCTGTTGGGGTTCCCTCAGTGGGCAGGGGAAAGCCACTGTTGTGGGTCCTGGAAGAGGAAACATAGAAGATTCCCCTGTTCTGTCAGAATGTTGTGTCCATTACTGGGAAAGCTGCTTTTGCCATTAATAACACTATTTCAATTTTTCCTGTGAAAAAGAAACAGAACCTAAACATGTATCTGCTCCTCCTCAAATTCCTTAGACAGGAGTAGTTTACTGGGTCTGGCTCAAGGTTTAATTCAGGCTGTTGATCCCTCTTTTAAAGCAGTTCCTTGTAAGAGAAGGAGAGATACGTGCTTTCAGAAAGAGGTTCAGGATCCTGAATCTGGACCCAAGGATAAAGGGGATAGGTACAGGGTTTTCTTCTGAGATTTCTGATTCAGACTCAAAGGAAATCTCAGTTTCTGACTCTCCCTGTGTAGAGTTCTGTTTCTCTGAGACAGTTTCTAGAATGTGTCAGTGTTTTCTGCGGGAGAACACATAGGTTTCTTGGTCCCCAAGAAAATGCTGTTAGCTGTTACAGAAGTAATTTCCAAAAACGGTATCCATTCCTCCAGTTCTGTCAGCATTGGAGGATGTATGTGTTACTACCTGCAATTTTCATAAAAGTCAGTCAGCTGCTAATAAAAAGGCAGATAGGATGTATAAAATTCTCCAGTCTTTTCAGATGTTCTTCGTTCCACATTGCTGCAGTCCTTACTATTGGGGTAGTCCGCTGTCCCAGTCGGCCCGAATACCAGAGTATATGGCTGACGTCGGTCAGGGCGCATTAGACTGACGTCAGTACGTCAGGGTACTAATGCGCATGACCGACGTCATATCCTCAGTCTTTTTTGCCGCATGGTCCGATGCAGAAGCAGTTTTGCGAGTGCAGGTTGGCGTTCTGAGATATTTCCGAAACCGGAGTTTCAGACCGAATCAGAGTTGGCTAAGTACCCCGTTGGGGAACATTTTGTTTTTCTTGCCTCAGTATTTAACCGGATGTCAGAAAAAGTGAATAACTGTATTTCTTGTGGGAAACAGATACCTCATAGGGATTACCATACCTTGTGTATACCTTGTTTAGGGCCTGAGCACGGCGTTGTTGGATGCGCTCTTGTGCTAGGTTTAACAAGCGCACTATTAAGAGGAGGTTAGACTGTGCCAGGTTAGTGTTTGGGAAGCGTTGCAATTATAAAATGCCGTCGGATGCTCCGACGCCCGCTTCGTCAAGCGCAAGGACAAAACAGCGAAGCCCAGGGTTGATGAACCGGCAGTCGGACGTCGGTTCTTTAGAAGGCTCAGTGGAGCCGGAGGTTTTGCCAGGAGTTTCTATGGAGTCTCCGGCAGAAACTTTACTGTTACAGGATGTGCCTTCTCAGGAGGTAGGCCAGGCTGAGGGGGCTTCTCAGGTAACTGTTCTTCCCTCTCTTCCCAAGGTAGTTAGAGCCTCTCCTTCTGTTGCCAAAACTTCTTTGAGAGGTAGGCCAAGTTCAGCTTCAGGGGGGGCTTCTCCTAGCATTTCGGGTTCTGTACCTAAGAAACATATGCTTAAAACGGCAGAAGATTTGATTACAGAAGATTTGATTACTATGATTAGAGGTTCTATGCCCCCTCCTGATAAGAGGCCTAGGGTGGATCAGGAGTTTGATAGTTTTGAACAGTGTTCAGAGGCTTCTGAGTCTTCTGCGGAAGATTTGCAGGAGTATCCTCCTTATTCTGATTCTGATGTGGATGATTCCACTCCTACAGCTTCTCCTCCTGAGGATTTCTCATTTTCAGAGACTCTGCATTCCATGAGGGAGCACTTTAAATGGGAAGGCCAGGATTACTCTGATTCAGGAAAAGGCTTAGGGAATTCTTGTTTTGCCCCAGCATAGGCCCTTAGCTATACCTCCTGTGTTGACTGTGGTGGAAGATGTTTTTGCAGTGGCTTCCCTGAACCCTGATTCTTTGCCTCCTGCTCCTGTTAAACCTGATAGGTACTATAGGGTGCCCAGCTCATAAGTATTTGTTTAAGAGTCCTAGGGCGGACCCAGAAACTGTTTCTCAGGGGCCTAAAGGTGTTAAGGCCTCTGTGGTTAAAAATCCTGTTCCCACTGATAAAGAGGCAAGGGCTTTGGATAGGTGGGGAAAGAAAGTGTATACTTCTTCCACTCTAGCCATGAGGCGTTGAATTGTCAGTTTCACATGCTAAAATATCAAAATTATCTCCTTTCACAATTGAAATCTAAGGTGGATGCTTTGGCGGAAGGTATTGAGTGTAAAGAGTTGCTGGATTTGGTTCATGTGTCTGAACAAGTGGGTAAGCATTCTTTGCAATGTGGTTTTGATGCTGTACAGGCCTCCTCGAGGCTGGCTGCCACTAGTTCTGTTCTTCGCAGGCATGCCTGGTTGAGGGATCAGAATTTAGCTGAGCATGTTAAGACAAGGATTTTGGATGCTCCTTTACAGTCTGATGTGTTGTTTGGTTCGCCTGTGGAAGCAGTTTTGAAGAAAATGGAGGACAAAGCTAAGTCTATGCAAACTGTTAAAGATTTTTTGCAGGTGCAGCCTCCGAAGTTTAGTAGAAATTGGCCTGCTAAGGGGTGGACATATCCTGCTTATGATTCCCAGTCTAGGGGTAGGTCTGGACGTGGTAGGGGCAGGGCTCAAGGTTCTTTTAGGCCTAGAACAGGGAGTTCTCCTGCTCAGACTTCTGGTGAGGGCAGGGGTCAGTCCTTTCGTAAACAGACCCAATGACCTGCCTTTTCAGCTGCCAGTAGATTCTCGTCTGGCAGCTCCTTTGGGAGGAAGACTGTCTCTTTTCAAAGAAAATTGGGATTTAATTACTCAAGACAGATGGGTGTTGGATATCATTCACCACGGTTACAGGTTTTATTTCCATACATTGCCCCCTTTCAAAGGCATGCCAGGCGTTCCTCCTCCACAAAGAAAAGAGGCTCACAAGCAAATTTCTCAGTTACTCCAGATAGGGGCCATTCAGCCAGTCCCTGTATCAGAAAGGGGCCTAAGATTTTATTCTCGCCTGTTCCTAGTACCAAAGAAGGGGAACACGTGGAGACCAATTTTGGATTTATCTCTCCTCAACACTTATCTGGACATTCCCAAGTTCAAGATGGTGACGTTACAGCAGCTTTTACCTCTGCTGGGCAAAGATCACTGGATGGTAACTTTAGATCTCAAGGAAGCTTACCTTCATGTGCCTATAAGGCTAAGTTGCAGGAAGTATCTGCGGTTTCGAGCTGGAAATTCTCATTATCAGTTCTCTGCATTGCCCTTTGGCTTATCTACTGCCCAGAGTATTCACAAAGGTTCTGGCTCAGTGATAGCTTACTTCAGGCTACAAGGAATTCAAATCTATCCTTACTTGGGCGACTGCCTGATTCTGGCTCAAGAAAAGGAAGACCTTCTACAGCATCTGGAATATGTTATAGCAGTGCTAAGATGCCTAGGGTATTCTGTGAGCGAAATAAAGTCCAGTCTAGTACCCTCTCAAGACATGTGCTTTCTGGGTGTGAGACTGAATACAGCAGCCCAGATGGCCTTTTTAACCCCGGACAAACAAAAGAGTCTATCACTTTACTTCCATCAACTATCTCATCAGTCGTGCTGACTGCAAGGACAGTCCTTCAAGCATTAGGGTTCATGGCATCTTGTATTCTGGTGCTTCCCAATGCCAAACTGCATATGAGGAAGCTACAATGGTATCTCAAAATGTATGGACACAGCACTGCCAGGATTTGGACACTGTCATTCAAATAATACCTTGCCTTCAAAAGAATTTTTGTGGTGGGCTCAGGAATGTCACCTAAACAAGGGACTCTCTGTGACCCGGCCAGAGGCGAGTCAGATTTTAACGACAGATGCCTCGGACATTGCTTGGGAGCTCATCTAAATGGAAAGTGGATACAAGACAAGTGGCCTGCCAGACTACAGCATCTACATATCAACATGAAGGAGATGTTAGCAGTCCAGTTTGCATTAATGGCTTTCAAGGAGTTACTTCTTCCAGGGCAGGTGTTGATTCTAACAGACAACACAACTGTCATGTGGTACATCAACAAGCAAGGGGAACACATTCTTATCCTCTATGCAGGCAAGCAATGATTTTATGGGAGACTGCTAAGCTTGCAACTAACTCTTCAGGCAAGGTTTCTGCCAGGAGCACAGAACTCCTTAGCAGATGTGTTAAGCAGACAAATCATGGATCCCCACGAGTGGAAACTGGATCTTCATGTATTTCAGAAATTGACAGTGTCATGGGGAACTCCAGACATAGATCTGTTAAACTTCTCCACTAAACCACCAGCTGCCAAAGTTTTGCACAAAGGGGTTTCATCACACAGCTTGGAAAGTGGATGCTCTGTCTTTCAGTTGGAAAAATCTTCATGTGTATGCCTTTCCACCTCTGCCTCTTCTTCCAAAGGTGTTGTTAAAAGTCAGACAAGACAAGCCAAGGATGATTTTGATAGCTCCAGATTGGCCTCGGCAACACTGGTACCCACTACTAAGGAGTCTGGTAAGGAAGCCTCCATGGCCTTTACCTTGGATTCCTCATCTGTTATCTCAGAAGGACGGTCATCTGCTCAATGTCAAGCTTCACTCTCTCCATCTAACAGCCTGGCATATTCTGTGTTGAAACACAGCAGGTCTCAACTTCCTCAACAAGTTTTAAATGTGATTATGGAAGCTAGAAGACCTAGTACAAGGAAAGTGTCAATGAAAAATGGAAGAGATTTTATTTTGGAGTACAGCAAAGAATTTGGAGGTTTCTGAGCCTAATTTGAGTGTGGCTCTTCAATATCTTACTGAGTTATTGGACAAAGGTTTGTCCTTCTCTTCCATTAAGATTCATGCTGCAGCAATTTCAGCTCACTATGATTGTGACCCACCATTGTTTTCGCATCCTTTGTTCAAGCAGTTTCTTAGAGGGCAAAGAATACAGAATAGTACAGAAAAATATACTCAGCTCTATATATTTGCAGATAGTCTTGTAAGGCTGTTCCACTTTAAATGCAGTCTGCTGCTAATAACAGATTCAAATTAAGGGAACCTTGAGTTAACACACAAGCAATAGAAACCACAATGAGTAGGGGGAGAAAGTTTCAACAGAGATGTGAGGAGTCAGAGGGAAATTATAAAACCCAAAAAATATATACTGATCTCTGTATATTTGCAGAACACTAAGACAACAGATATCTAAGCAACAATTTAGCTCTATAATACAGAATAATACAGAAAAATATACTCAGCTCTATATATTTGCAGATAGTCTTGTAAGGCTGTTCCACTTTAAATAATGTTTTATTTTACTGGCATTTGCTCCTTGTTTTCCCTGGAAAAGAGGCATCATTTTCAGCTTGGCTGGGAACAGTCTGTCAGTCCCACTGCTGATCTTTCTTTTCGCCACAGAAATAAAAGTTAAGCAAACAGCCTATGCCATCATAACAGGCTAGCAGTTTGCCTCAGCTGCAGGTGGGTGACATCTTTCTGATGTGGCCATTAGTTTTACCTGTGACCACTGTCGTTTGCCCCAGATCCCTCTGGTGTAGCATCTACAGCCAGTGTGGACCAGAGGTTAGCCATGTTCTGTGCAGCTGTTGGGGTTCCCTCAGTGGGCAGGGGAAAGCCACTGTTGTGGGTCCTGGAAGAGGAAACATAGAAGATTCCCCTGTTCTGTCAGAATGTTGTGTCCATTACTGGGAAAGCTGCTTTTGCCATTAATAACACTATTTCAATTTTTCCTGTGAAAAAGAAACAGAACCTAAACATGTATCTGCTCCTCCTCAAATTCCTTAGACAGGAGTAGTTTACTGGGTCTGGCTCAAGGTTTAATTCAGGCTGTTGATCCCTCTTTTAAAGCAGTTCCTTGTAAGAGAAGGAGAGATACGTGCTTTCAGAAAGAGGTTCAGGATCCTGAATCTGGACCCAAGGATAAAGGGGATAGGTACAGGGTTTTCTTCTGAGATTTCTGATTCAGACTCAAAGGAAATCTCAGTTTCTGACTCTCCCTGTGTAGAGTTCTGTTTCTCTGAGACAGTTTCTAGAATGTGTCAGTGTTTTCTGCGGGAGAACACATAGGTTTCTTGGTCCCCAAGAAAATGCTGTTAGCTGTTACAGAAGTAATTTCCAAAAACGGTATCCATTCCTCCAGTTCTGTCAGCATTGGAGGATGTATGTGTTACTACCTGCAATTTTCATAAAAGTCAGTCAGCTGCTAATAAAAAGGCAGATAGGATGTATAAAATTCTCCAGTCTTTTCAGTTTTTATATGCTCTTCCTAAGCTGATCCAACAGCTATAGCTTTAGTTAATCCTTCTGCTGCTAAACACGTAGCTAACTCCTTTTGTACTATTTCTGATAAAGACGGTAAGATTATTTGATAAGTATGGGGGGAAAAGTGTATGCTTCTGCAACTTTGGTTTTCAAAATTTTGAATTGTCAGGCTGATATATTAAGGTTTGTTCTGAGTAATTGTGAAAGTATGATAAATGTTTTATCTGTAGTTTCTTCTGAGCAGAAATCTGCTTTAAGTAATTCACTTTCTTCTATTGTTGAAGTCACTACTCATTGTGACTGGAAACTAGATCAGGGGGTGTTTGAATATCTGATCCATTTGTTGGGGGTGTTTGAATATCTGATCCGTTTGTTGGGAATTCCTGAAGTAGACCTTTTTGCCTCCGTTCTGAACAATCAGTTGGCAAAATTCTGCTCCAGGACTCAGTGCAGGAAGGCCTGAAAGACAAAAGACCTTTCTTTTCCTTGGACAGGAATGATCCTGTATGCTTTTTCACCTTTTCTACTAATATCCAGAGTACTTCTGAAGATTCAGAAGGAAACCCTCAAGATCATTGTAGAGACTCCCATCTAACCAAGGCAACTGTAAATGTTCTTCTTGTTTCACTGTTGCAGTCATCACATTTGGGTTATCTGCTTGCAGTAGCCCTCAGTCGGCCTGATTATCAAAGTCTTGGGTCCTGCGTCGGTTGCTCTCTCATCTTCCGTGACGTCAGGTAGTGAGGGGTATAAAGCACGCAGCCAATGCCATTACATCAGTCTTTCTTGCCGTGCGGTGCCCGAAGCAGTTCGTAAGTGCCGGTCGGCCGACTCCTGAAATTTTCATTTTCGAGTTTCCGTATCGAAGTCTTCAACTAAAGCTAAGTACCCCGTTGGGGAAACTTTTTCTTGCTCTAAACCATTGTCAGTAAAAGTCAATAATTGTATTTCTTGTGGAAAGCAAATACCTTGTAAAGATTTTCATTCATACTGTATTCCTTGCCTAGGCCCTGACCACGACGTACCTCACTGTCAGTTTTGTGCCTTATTTAAACAACAAACTATTCATTGTTGGTATATTTACGCTTCTAAATATTTTGGTACTCAGTTCAATTATCCGGATATGTCTTCAGTAAGCCATTCGACTACCGACTTTCCAAAAAAATGCAAAGATAAAGACAGAGACAGGCTGCCTAGGTCCAAAGCTGCCGATGATGCTTCTCCTAAGCTAGTTGCCAGTTCGCCGGTACTCAGTGAGATGCTTTCGCAGCCCCTGATAACCCGCTACTTCAGAGTCGCAGGCCTCTACTGAGACCCATTAAGAGTCCGGTATGCCGCGAGATGCTTCAACTGTGGAACCTATGGATGTCTCTACCTGGGATGGGTCCAGAGCTGCTGTGCAGGCAGCGGATTCTGAGGGTGTATTCAGGCCTACTGACTTGCATATTAAACCGAAGCCATCTTCTTCTTCAAGGCCTAAAACTCGAACCATGCCTAGAAAACCGATGCCCAGACCGCATGGTCAGGCCTCTAGGCCTAAAAAACAAATGATAAGAATGGCTGAAGACCTTATTACTTTAATCAGAGGAAGCCAACCTTCCCCCTCAAAGAGACCTAAGTCTGAATTTGCTTATGATACTTCTGATCAGGATTCTGAAATTTCTGTTTCCTCTGATGACCAGGATTTACCCTTATCTACCTATGAGGATTCTGATGCAGAGGACTCTTTTCTGTCTTCTTCCCCCCCAGAGGATTTCTCTTTTGGTGAAACCTTGCATACTCTTAGGGAACATTTTCGCTGGGAAAGCCAGGATTACTCTGAGTCTAAAAAGAGGCTTAGGGATTTCGTACTCCTGCCCCAACACAGGCCTTTAGCTATCCCTCCTGTACTAGACATTGTTGATGATGCCTTTTCGGAATCTAGCTTGGCCCCTGACTCTTTACCTCCTGCCCCCAGAAAACCTGACAGATATTACAGGGTTCCTGACTCTCACAAGTTCCTTTTTAAAAATCCTACTGCAGATCCTGAGACCATTTCACAGGAACCAAAGGGCATTAAGGCTACTGCTGCCAAAAATCCTACCCCCTCTGATAGAGATTCCAGGGCGCTGGATAGATGGGGTAAGAAGGTATGCACTTCTGCAACCTTGGCCATTATGGCCTTAAACTGCCAGTTTCATATGTTAAAGTATTGGCAGCATATTATTGGATTGCTTAAAAAGAAAATTATGTTGATTCCGGACTGTGCTGAAAATAAGGATTTACAGGATTTAATGCATTCTGCTGAACAAGTTGGAAAATATACTTTGCAATGCGGTTTTTATTCACTAGAGGCATCTTGCAGGGCTGCTGTCACTGGGTCTGTACTTAGAAGGCTTGCTTGGCTTAAGGAACAATCCTTGCCAGATCATGTTAAAGCTAAATTGCTGGATGCTCCCTTAAATCAGGACCATCTGTTTGGCAACAAAGCAGAAGTAGTACTTAAAAAGATGGAGGAAAAAGCTAAATCTATGCAAACTGTTAAAGATATCCTACAAGTACAGCCTCCAAGATTTAGTAGGCATTGGCCCTCTAAGAATTGGTCCTTTTCTGCCTCTTCCAGGCCTTCTCAGTCCAAACCCAGAACCAGCAGAACACCCTGGTTTCAGTCCCAGGGTACGCACAGGACTAAGCAGTGGGGGGGGGGGCTCCCACTTCCAAATCAGGGAGTAGTAAGACTCCCCCTATGGTAAGCTGTCTCAATGACTTAACTTTAACACTTCCAAGCACTTCTCCACTGACTGCTCCTGTGCAGGCAAAAAACTGGTAACTTATTACCCAGGACAAATGGGTTTTAAATATAGTTTCCCAAGGATACAGATTTCACTTCCACACGTTACCAACCCCAAATGGTTGGCCAGATCTACCCCCAAATCAGTGGGCAGAGGCTCAAAAGCAAGTACTCTGTCTCTTAAGCATAAGGGCTATTCAAACTGTACCAGAAGAGGAAAAGGGACAAGGTTTCTACTCAAGACTTTTCGTGGTACCCAGAAAAGACAACTTATGGCGTCCTATCCTGGACCTTTCTATCCTAAACACCTTTTTGGTGATCGCAAAATTCAAGATGCTAAGTCTTCAAAAGTTGCTTGCTATGCTAGGCAGGGATGCCTGGTTGGCAACACTGGATTTAAAGGAAGCCTACTTGCACATCCCAATCGGGGAATCTTGCCGAAGATACCTACGCTTCAAAGCAGGCTACATGCACTACCTCTGCACTACCCTTTGGCTTATCTACTGTGCCCAGGGTATTCACAAAGTGCCTAGCTCCAGTCATTGCATTTTGCAGGCAAAGAAATATTCAGATATACCCATACCTGGATGATTTTCTAATTCAGGTAGAAAGCCAGGACATACTTTTGAATCATCTGGCATTTGTACAAAAGGTGCTAACTTGTCTATGGTACACCATAAACGAAAAGAAATCACATTTTGTACCATGTCAACAAATTATATTCCTGGGAGCAAGCTTGAACACAACTTCCCAGATGGCTTTCCTCACGCCAGAGAAACAAATTCATTTGACAACTTACTTCAAACTAATGGCCACAAAAACCCTGCTATCTGCAAGGCAAATACTGCAAGCCCTGGGGTTCATGGCCTCCTGCATTATCCTAATTCCATATGCAAAACTGTATATGAGAAAACTACAGTGGTATCTAAAAAGCCTATGGTGTCAACATTCTCAGGATCTAGAAGAAATGATTATTATCATACCTTGCCTACAGTTTGAGTTCCTTTGGTGGGCAGAGGCCTACCACCAAAACAAGGGACTACCATTCACTCTACCCCCTGCCACCCAAACCCTAACAACAGATGCATCAGACTTTGCATGGGGGGCTCACCTGGCAGGGAAGTGCATTCAGGGGCTCACATGGCAGGGGAAGTGCATTCAGGGCAAATGGAACCCAAGTCAAATGCACCTGCATATCAGTCAAAAAGAAATGTTAGCTGTACAGAATGCTCTGACAGCCTTCAAGGACCACATTCTTCCAGGACAATTAATGGTAAAGACGGACAACACCACTGTTATGTGGTACATAAACAAGCAGGGGGGTACCCATTCATATCCCCTCTGCAGACTAGCCATGGCTCTGTGGAGCACAGCCTTTAGCTACCAAGTGCATCTGCAGGCTCAATTCCTGCCAGAAAACTAAATACACTGGCAGATGAACTAAGCAGAAATCTCATGGACCCACACGAGTGGAAACTGGCACCAAAGACTTTCAACATGCTGATAAACAGATGGGGGAGCCCAGATATAGACCTGTTTGCCTCCCCCCAGAACTTCCAATTGGACAAATTCTGCACAAGACTCCCCACAAACAAGCTTGGAAAGTGGATGCCCTGTCCTTCAGCTGGAAAAATCTATCAGTTTATTTTTTCCTCCTCTGCCTCTCCTCTCCTCTCCAAAGTGCTACTAAAGATCAAACAGGACAAACCGAGGACAATACTGATTGCACCAGACTAGCCACGCCAACACTGGTACCCCCTCTTGAGCAGTGTGTCACTGCTGGCTCCATGGCACCTGCCTCAGACCCCTACCCTGCTGTCACAGCAGGAGGGCCAGCTTCTGCATCCTCGGCTTCAAACCCTGAACCTGGCAGCCTGGCTAATTACCTAATCTCTCCATTACCATCCCTCAGTAAACAAGTATTGGATGTCATTTTGGAGGCAAGGAGGCCTAGTACTAGAAAATCTTATGCTGAAAAATGGAAAAGATTCTGTGCCTGGAACCAAACTGAAGGGATGGGCACAGCAGCGCCCAATTTACCTCAGATTCTTCAATACTTAACCGAGATGCTTCACAAGGGCCTTTCTTTTTCCTCCATGAAAATTCATGTTTCAGCCATTTCAGATCATTACAACACAGAACCACCCCTCTTCTCTCATCCACTGCTGAAGCAGTTCCTCAGAGGGGCCAAAAATTTAAGACCACCCAGGAGAGCCCCAACTCCAGCCTGGGACTGGGACTTTAACTTTGTATTGGAAAAACTCACTCTACCTCCTTTTGAGCCAGCTGCAAGTGCAGAGTTAAAATTTTTTTCTTGGAAAACAGATTTCCTTTTAGCAATCACTTCAGTAAGAAGGGTATCTGAATTACAGGCCTTTATGGCAGTGGAGCCTTTCATCATCTTTCATGCGGACAGGGTGTCCCTCAGGACCAATCCCTCCATCATGCCCAAGGTAGTATCCAGTGTGGCTCTGCCAACCTTCTTTTCTAATCACAGAACAAAGGGAAACGGATACTGCACTCCTTAGATGTGCACAAACAACTTAGATTTTACTTGGACATGACTAAACCTCAAAGGAAATCTGAACAACTGCTGGTGGCATTTGCTGCAAGGGCAGAGGGGAAGGCCATTTCAAAGCAAACCATTTCTAAATGGATAGGCCATTGCATTCATTTCTGCTATAAGCACCATGGTAAACCTATCCCACAGGGGATAAGACCACACTCAACCAGGGCTCATCTACCTCTACAGCCTTTCTCAGAGGACATCTTAGAAGCTGCTACCTGGAGTTATGTGCATACTTTCACCAAGCATTACCATTTGCCAATTTTCTCTAAATCCAGATCTGGCTTTGCCACTGCAGTCTTGCAGGGCCTTATAGCTGGTCCTAATGCTATCTAAATTCCTCCTCCCATCCTTAGCTTTGGGAATCTACCCAAATGTGATGACTGCAACAGTGAAACACGAAGAACATAGTACAGTTGTGTACACTTACCATAAATGTAGATGTTCGAGTGTATTCAATGTTGCAGTCCTGGTTACCCTCCCTCCAGCCCCCTGACTTCTTTTGGCTATACCTCTATTCTCCTTTACTATGCTTAAAAGCCTTTTGGTGTATTTGCTTTTTTGTTGGAGGTATAACCTTGCATATATATATATATATATATATATATATTTGTTTCCCATTAGGGGGGCACCTGACATATGCATGCTTTATACCCCTGACAACCTGACATCATGGAAGATGAGACAGCAACCGACGCAGGACCCAAGACTTTGATAATCAGGCTGACTGAGGGCTACTGCAAGCAGATAACCCAAATGTGATGACTGCGACAGTGAATGCACTCGAGCATCTACATTTATGGTAAGTGTACACAACTGTACTTTCTCCCTTTTTTGGCAATGGCCAGGGGCAATTACCAAAGGCTCACAGACTAGATCTATCCAAACAAGAGCTATGGGTGTTTGATACACCCCATCATGAATCCTCTTCAGTTGACTGCCTGGATGATAGGGTTCCTTTTATGCAGCTGTTTTTTGAGGATGTGCAGCAGGTACTAATGGAGGCAAAAAAGCCTGCCACTAGAAAATTATATGATCTGATGTCTTTTTCATTCTTTCTCAACATATGGGGTAGTGGATATGACCTTGGATCTTATTCAGCTGCATACACTAGACTTTCAGATCAAACTCTCGAGCTTCTCTCTCTACCCATAATGTCCTAATTAACTAACAGTACCTCAGATCTCATTTGCCGCCATCCCTCTCTGAGCTACTTTGGATAGTGTTTTTGCAGTTTCTTGTGAGTAGTTATATTTAGTCATTATATTTTATACTACCTTTATTTCCTCCCTCTCCTCTTTTTGTCTAATACACAAGTTCTTTTTTGATTGCATCCTTTATATTTTTTACATGCTGTTTGGTAGTCTACAACATACCATAGTTGGTACTTGTCTTTTTCTCCTTTGACTTTTTCTACCCATTAGTGGGTATTTTATCTACCATTGTCTACTGCTTAGGAGTGGCACACCTAACTCTAGTGCACTGCCTGATAGGCATAATAAGTTTGTCCTTAAGGGGTTCCTTCCTTTTCATCTTCATCAGTAGCTCAAACCCCCATTAAACCTACTAAATCTGTTTCAGAGACCAAGGATTTTAATAAGAGATCATTCTCCAAAGGCTTCGACTTTGACCATGGCTTCTTTGGAGCCAACACAAAAAATTCAAAAAACATTGGATCCAGCTTCTTCAGATCGTAAAAGAAAGCACTCTGATCGAAAAACCTCGAATCCAACTATTATACTGTCAAACTCTCCTTGAACCTGCTCACCCAGGTTCACAGTTGAACCAGTCTCCCCTCGGCTCCTTTCCTTGTTTCTCCAAACAACACTGAGGAGGGAGTCTAGACCACAGTCGGCAACCTCATGCATGAGGTCCTCCAGAAGTCTTTCTGAGGCCAATGCGAATAGGATGATGAGGAAATTCCTCAAAACTCAGCATCTGATGGGGTTATTCTGTCTATATCTCCCATTGGATCTGTGAACCTTCCATCCACTTCTCCGATCCAAATTACAGTTTCAGAGCTCTGGGATCTGAGAGTGTCTGTGTTGCATCTGAAGACCTCTAGGTCTTTAACTCCAACGGCCTCCCTGACTGGTTCTGCTCCTGTTCCTTTGTATCGGGATGAGTCTCAGAGCCAAAGTATCATTGTTGGATAAAGGGGCTGGCTTCTACTCTGTTATCAGAACCATCCTTGCCTCTCGGAGCTTCAGTACTTGATAGCTTGGGTCTGACTTTCTCCTGAATGCATAGATCCGAGCGGGGTTGAGGCTTGGTTGCTTCTGAGGTTTCAGATCCCATGCAGCCAGCTGTGTCTTCTCCCTGTCTATCTGCCTTCGAGATAGTAAAGAAGGCTTTCTCTCAACCAAGAGATCCTATTACTTTTTCATCCTTGGATCCTACATCCCTTCGCTCTTTGGGGTCTGAGCTCTGATCCTATCAGACCTACTCCACAGGGACAGCCGGTGCCATCTAACATCCAGACAGTCTCCATTGAAGAACTTTGCCTCTTTTCAGATACCTCTCCATATCATTCCACTGAAGAGCGTCCCCAAAACAGAATGTGCAAAAGGAGATACATGGATTCCCATATGGAATCTGTCACCAAAGATACCGACATCGATGAAGGGGAACAGCCCCCAAGATCTTTACCAGATGATGTCTGATTTGGAGACGTCTTGGAAATTCTTAAGCAAAAAGATGGATGGTCCTCAGATACTCCCCCCAAGAGGAGTAATTTTTTTCTGGAACCTTTTGGTTCTGGCCTTGTATGTCGTGGGTGACTCCCCTGGCAGATGAGCGTATTGATTTAATCACTTGCCAGGCATAGAAAGAACCAGACTATGTTGAACCAGTTCCTTGATGCTCAGAGAGAATTTTGCAACTGCCAAAGGACAGACCCCACTGGAGCAAAGGAGACCCTGTTGATGCTGTAGTTGTGGCGGCAGCCACAAAAAAGGAGTTAGCAGAGCAGAGCTTCTCTGCTCATCCCCCTAGTAAAGATTCCTGGGCATTGAACAGGTTTGGAAAGTCATCTTTGCTTCAGTGACCTTTGCCTTGAGGTCTCTAAATTATTTAGCACATTTCACAAGACTACAGTGGGATTTGACCAAGGAGCTGTCCAAATCCCTCTTGGTGTCCTTGTTTGTGGAGGACTACAAGAGGTCCTCTTCATAGCTGATCACTCTGCTAGCCATCTCCAAAGTATCCATGAAGTTAATATCCAGTGCTGCAGAGGGTACTTCCCAGGCTAATGGTTCAGGCATAGCCGTTAGGAGACATGCCTGGATGCAGTCATCTGACTTTGAGGAGCCCTTCAAGTCTTCTTTCATCAATGCT
This sequence comes from Protopterus annectens, assembly GCF_019279795.1. Lineage (NCBI taxonomy): Eukaryota > Metazoa > Chordata > Ceratodontiformes > Protopteridae > Protopterus > Protopterus annectens. The sequence continues at coordinate 840,226,756 of NC_056743.1, forward strand.
TCCTTTGATGGGAAGTCTGTGTTTTGCCTTTCTGTGAAAGAAATGTGAACAGGACAGAAAAGCCCTGTCTGCCATAGGGATACATTTTCCTGCCCCTCAACAATCCTTTTCCCGGAATCATAGAGGAGGCAAGAAAATAAATCCCAGGGATCTTTCCAGGATTCATGTGGGGAAAACTCCTCCAGAGGCGTAGGGGAGAGTTTGAATGGAAGACACTGTCCTCACAGCAAAGGAGGCCTGCAAAACTAGGGTTTCTGAGATTCTTTCTTGTCTAGACCCTTTCATTACTCCTGAAGGGTTGCCCAACAGCCCACCTCTGGAGGCAGTTGGGGGCCACTTGTCTTTGCATCCAGATGCCTGGGCTTCTATAACAAAAGATTGTTGGGTGTTAAAAAATAATATCCAGAGGTTATTTCATACCATTTTTCCAGATTCCCCCAAACAAAAGAAAAAAGCTTCCCGACGTCACACCCAGTCAGAGAAAAGCAGCAACTGAGGAGATTCAAAAGCTGCTAGAAGAAGCGTCATTCAGGAGGTCCCACCAGACCAAAGAGGATGCGGTATCTACTCAAGTTTCTTTTTAGTGCTAAAGGAGACAGACCAATTTTGAATTTAAGCAACCTGAACCAATTTGTGAAGAAGTCAAAGTTCCGAATCGTTATGGTTCAGTCCATTTTGCCTTTTTTGCACAAGGATGATTGGATGTGCTCAGTCACATCAGGATGAACAGACGATCCCAAAGATTTCTGTGCTTTTGGCTGAGAGCCTGTCACTGTCAGTTCACAACCGTAATCTTTAGTCTCACCACAGCTGCCAGGGTGTTTATCAAGTGTATGGCAGTGGTAGCAGCTCACTTGTGACTACTTGTATCCCAAATGTTTCCTATCTATAGGACTAATTCCTCACCACCCCAACCAGGCATCTCTTAGAGCAGTCCAAGGACTATTTGCTGCAACTTTGTCAAAGACTAGGCAGTTCAGTCATCACTTCCAAATTCTGTTATCTACAACCTGTACAGAGCCTGGAGTTCATAAGTGCCCAATTGAACATGGTAACTCAGATAGCCTCCCTTGCTATACATCTTGTGGACACAGTTAAGTTTCAGGTACAGCAAATTGTTGTTCACCCTTCTCCTCCAGCCAGACTTGTATTTCAGGCTCTAGGTTTGATGGCAACAGTGATAACCTTAGTCCCTATGGCCCGGTTCTATATGAGTGTTCTCCAGTGGACTCTAGCTGTTTAGTGGTCTGTTTTGCATCATCCTCTGTCTTTCCTAGTCAAACTCACTCGAGTGTACAAGACTCATCCTCATTGGTGGACTCATTTGGATGAAGATTATCTAGGCAGTCCCTTTATACTGTCAATTGCAGTAGCCATGGATGCCAGAAAATGTTGCAGTGGGACTCAAAATATGGACCATAAGTATCGCCACTGCACAAGAAAAAAATGCATGTCTATTATGTGAGCTCACCCCACTTCTCTTCCTTACTCTTAGAACCAATCCTACCTTCATGGCTAAGGTTGTGTGTGAGTTTACCTAGAATCAGTCTGTTAGAGAGATAATTTTGTATACCTTGGATGTCCATAAACAACCCCGGAACTACCTGGATAAGACAAAAGTTTTCAGAATGTCAGACCAATTCCTTTGAGGGTAAGAAAAAAAGGACAGCTAGTTTCCAAGCAAATTGTTTCCAGATGGATGTCTGATGCTGTTCTGTTATTACCATCATGGGAACCCCCCCCCCCTTCAGAATGTCTGGGAGCACTCCAGTAGAACTGTGATACTTCTGTGGCCTTTTTGAAAGGGATGGACTGTAGAGCTATTCTACATGGGGAACCTGGTCCTCTATGCAGACATTCATTAAGCTCCACAGAATTGACTCCTTTTTTCCTGAGCTAAAGCAGTATTTGTTATCTCTGTTCTCCAAAGTTTTCAGAGCTCTTGTCCTGCTTCATCCATCCTTTCTAAGCTTTGGCATTTGTCTTTTATAGCTGTATGTTTCTCCAACCATGATCTAATCATGAACTTAGTACAGTTGTGTAAGTAAACTTACCATAGCAGTAGATGTTCAAGTAGATCACTGTTGCAGTATTAACACTATACCTCCTTCCCCTTTAACTTTGTTTATTTCTTCTGGCTAGGTAAGGGTCCATCTCACTCTTTTCTGACATGGTATAAAATAATATGACATTTGCTACTTGTAATTTTTGTGTAGAGCTGTAGGCTTCAGCCTCCACTCTTAGGCCAAGAAAACTGTGAAATTTACTAGCATACTCATGCTTGAGCAGATATACAGTGTGAGAGCAAGGCACCCAAAAGCTTTAAGATACTGGCCAGACATCTGATATCCTTTGCATGATACTTCCCAGTATAGTTCTATGCTACTGTAACAGTGATTTATTTAAACATCTACTGTTACATGAAGTTTACTTATACAACTGCACTATTATTCACTAGTTGTATATAAGAGGACATTTTTCAGTTTCCTGAAGGCACTTCACAATAAAAATTTTGAAATTCTGACAAAAACCTAGGTACAAAACATTTAAGAATACTATTCTGTCCCAAGGATGCCTCTGCATCTCCATCCCGAGCTACATGGCAAAAAAGACTGCCTTTGTAAGTTCACATAACGTAGTCTTTACTACATATGCAGTAAAAGAATTTTTGCTTTGATTGGTGAAATAAAATGATAATTTTGCTTCTGATCAAATGTGGACTTAATGCAAGCATGTTCTGGATATTACTTTCACATGCTTGTGGGCAGTGGTCTCATAGTCTTCAGGTGGAAACTGGGTACACTGCTAGGTTTGACAGCAAATATTTTTAAAATGAGAGATATGTTAGCTTTTTTATGACTGGTCAAATGGCATTTTGCTTAAGGCAGTGTACAGTAAAAAACAATTCTGGGACTTCTGGGACTTGCCATGTATTTCGGGATGGAGATAGACACCCTTCAGATAGAATACTATATACTAAAGTGTTACTTTTTTATGTATACCAAATTGTCTTATGTATACCAAATTGTCATTTTGTAATTAAATAATGTTGCATGTAGAGCTTTCCCCCTTTCTGCTGAAAAAAGATCTGTGTCCAGTCAGACTTTCCTAGTAAACAAACGTAAAATGAATACAAATAGAGACTAGAGTACAAAACGGAGACAATACTGTCCCAGTGGAAGGTGTCCCTTCTGAGAGGGTACACTACCTTTGAATATGAAGTTATCACATAAATGTAATGGACACACTGCTTCTTTTACAGATATTGACCCCCCCCTATTAAAACCACATTTGTAATCATTCAGAAGTCATCCTATAACTGCTTTTTGTTTTCATAAATCACCTACCCCTCCCAAAATATACCTACTTTATATGGATGTCTCATTGACATGAAAATGAAAAACATAATGGCCACAATAACACATTTTTATTTTGCTGTTGTTAGACATATACAACAAATCATATAATTTTAGTCAGGAAAAGCTGGCTCTATTTGCAGATTATATTATTTTATACATGACAAAATGAGAAAGGGAGATTACAATGTTGTGGCACATTTTAAGACAGTTTCAGATCTTCTCAGGATAGAAAATGAATGAAGCTAAAACAAAGCCAATAGCTGTAAATTATGTACCCACATATGAATTGGTCCAACAATATCCATATTTATGGGGGCATGATAAAATGAAGTATTTAGGAGTATGGATTAGAAATTACTCTGTGGTGGTAGCTAAGGATATGTGGGAAGAGACTAAGCAGAAAATAATACAAAAATTGAGAAACTGGAAGTTTTATTATATGGATATGGATACTAAGATACAAGCCATTAAAATGTTTTTAGTCCCTTTAGTCTTATACACAGGTCAGGCATACTTGAGAAGTTGTGGCTAGCAAATAAAAAAGAGATGAAGGATTTTATCTGGGAAGGGAAGACAGCAAGGGTCAAATGGAATAAGTTGATTCTTCCAATAGACAAGGTGGAATAGGATTACCTAATTTGAGGGGGTATTTTAGAGCAACCCAGTTAAGGCTCTTATACATAGCACAAGCAGAAAACTATAATTCAAAGTGGAAAGGAATGATGCTGACACAGGGAAGAAGATCAAGAAATAAGGAGGGATTGGGATTTTGGATGCAGACTCTTAAGGAGAACAGCCAAAAATCATACAATTATATTCATAAAATAGCAGGGAGTATTCTAAGAACCAAACCAGCACAAAATGGAGAAAAGAGATTTTGCCGATAGGGTTGACTGTGGTCATGGATACAGATAATAGGCAAGAGGGGGCTGGAATTTATTGGAATAAAATGGCAAAGGAACCAAGGTATTGGGAGCAAATAACTAGAAAGGGAAAAGTAATAGAATGGGAAGAGGCCAAGAATTTATTTGGACTGCAGGTTAGAGATTGCCTTCCCTATCATGGGTTGCTATCAGAGTATAGGCAGAGAAAGAAATAGGGGGCTTCTAAATGAAAGTCCAGCACTGGTAGAGTTTGTAATAGAATCTAGAACAGAAGCTGCTGTTAAAAAAGGAATAATTAGTAAAGCATTAAAATACTGCATGATAATTATAAGAATCAATCAGAGGAGCTTAGAAAGGATTGGGAAGATAGATTGGATAAGCAATTTGCAAAGAGACAATGGGGATATATGTATATCTTCCAAATATGGAACAAAGTATAGAAGATTTAGGATCTTTGCTTGGAAGTGCTGTCATAGGTATTTTTATACCCCCAGTAAACAATTTTTCCTCAGGTGGATAGCAAATGTTGGAGGTGTGACCGGCAAGAAAGAGGTGACTGAGAACATGTTTTTTGGAAGTGGGATGAGTTGGCAGACTTTTGGGATTCCCTGCGGACCACTCTGTCAGAGATGCTGAGTGAATAGATTGGACTGACTGGGGAGATAATTTTTTTGAGTTATGCTACAAAATCAGAATTGCCCAGACATAGTAAAGCCTTGCTGAGTCTAATTATGGTGGCTGCCAAAAAAAGCAATTACTAGAAAATGCAAATCAAAGTCTTGACCAGCTTTACTAGAAGTAGTGAATGTAGTAACAGAGCTAAAACAACTGGAATTGGGATCTTTAGAAAGGGGAAGGAACAAACTACATAGGAAAAAAATGTGAATTGTGGGAACAATATATGCAGAACAGGAACAAGGTTTAAGAGGCAGGATTTGAATGAACTATATAATGTTTAACTGACAATGACTGGGTGGTGTATAAGTGATGTATAATGTTGACAACTACAATTGTTTCAGTGGTGTCTGTGTTGTAAACTGTTTGCAACTAAAGTGATAGCATTTTGTATGTTTTTCATTTATATAAATGTAAGATTGCCTTTGTCGTGTGTAAATTTAATAAAGATGTTTGAAAAAAAAGTAAGTTATATAATTTTGATTTTACTTTGATCATGTAATGAACCCTGTGCTTTCATGTACAGCATGCCTCCTCACCCATACTCCCCCTTCTATATATACCTGTTATATTTTATTGTGAGGAAAGTGAAAGAAACAGTGATCATAATTTAATTCAGCTTGTTGCTCTTGGACATGTACACATGGTCCCTTCCCCCAAACAAGCCATATGAATTATTTATTTGCTTGAATTATGTAAACTTCCCTTTGCTTACATATGCAGCTTGGTCCTTAAAACAAGACAGCCACTTTTTGTGCACATTTCAGATGTGTGATTGTGAAGAAAATAAAGACATAGTGGCCTCGATGAATTTCAACTTGTTGTTCATAGATACATATATTGCCCTAGTGAGATCACTTAAGTGGGCTATGTTTTCACACGTACCCAACTTTCTACCTCCAACCAAAAGATGACTGCCTTTTGTATACTCCTGTAATGTTCATTGGTTGTGAAAGTGAAAGAATGAGCACAGTATTATAGTCAGCTTGTAGCTCTCTGACACTTTACTGTGTTGGTACACACCCACCCATTCAGTAAGCAAAAGCAGTGATCACTACATTTTGATTGACCTAAGGAACCTTTGCTTTCATCTTCAGACTTCCCACCCAATGAGATGCTCTCTCTCTTTTTTTTTTTTTTTGCTGTTTATGCCCCCTCTTTATGTTGATCATCACCATCCTTCTGGCCAGTCTTTCCTTTTGTTCCACATCAGTAGGGCAATAGTCAACTGAGAGGGGGGTCATCCTTTAGACAGCCATCATTGGGGGTTCGTGGTTTTCTGCTTTTGCAACTGTATTCCCACATATACACTTGACTGCCAAAGAGGAATGTACAGTAGGCTTAGTTATACAAGGGGCATTCCATCCAAACAGACCTGCCCCTTCCGTCAAAGCATGAGTGATAATATCCTCGGTCTCCACCAGGGAGATGACACCAACTATGTGTGACTACTAGTGTGAGCAACCCCCCCCCCCCACCGGGACAGGCATGCTGGATATGCAGTTTTGCTCCTGCCCCATTCTGCTTGGCTCTTCCAGTGCCAGGGCTGCTAGGCTGTAGTCAGTGCTTCATCTATCTCTGCCTCAAAGCCAAGCTAGATAACCACTCCTGGCAAACACTTGAGGTGTGTGATTGCCAAAAATGATGAAATTGTAGCCACAGTAGTGCATTTCCATTTGCTGCTATAAGGTATCCCACCCCCATACCAGTTGCCATAAAATGAAATTGAAGAAATACTAATGTGCTGTTGGTATTATGTACAACAGTTACCAATGTCCACAGATCTGTTTAGTTTATTGACAGAAAAGTGAAAGAACGAATGTTTATGTTTATGTATTTCAGCTTGTTGTAAATTTCTGGTACTGTGTTCTATCCTCCACCCCACAACAAGCCACAGCAGTAATCATTTTATTGTGAACAGCCTGATTGACTTATGCTTTCTTCAACAGACTGCCCCCCAAAAGAGATAGGTACTGCATTTGATCACCTGTAATGTATGCTTGTTGAAAGTGATAGTAATAGAAATGTATTTCAAGTTGCTGCCACATGGCATACCACCACACCAAGTTGTTTGCAGTAAAATTAAATCAAAGAAATATAGCAGTATTCTGTTGTGGGCAGTTTCTACTGTTCTCCCTGCCCAGAGTTCTTTTTTCTCCTAAAAATTAAAATAAAAAAACACATGAAGAGAAATCTGTCCCAGAACATCCAAGCATCTGTATTTATATGACTAGCGAAAGCTGAGAAAGTACTTTGGTTGATACTTTGTTCATGAGGTAAAGGTGAAAAGTTATACTAATAAATAACATGACTTCTCACTTCTGCATTAAATTTTCCATTGATTTTAATGGTATGATGCAGAATATTTTGCTAATACTGCTACTGTACTGAGTAATTGTCTTACAGATGTGCTGAGCAAGACAGAAAGTTTTTACTTTTATTTTATTTTAAAATATTCGTTAATTTTAGAAAATACAGTAAAACTGAGATTACTTGGCACTCACAGTAACAATATGACACTAAAGTGCTAAGTTACCTTGGCACCTGCAGTTAAGGTGTTACATTTCTTCTTTTAACCTGAAGAGACTACAGTTGCACTGTTTGTATGAAGTGGTGGATTCATTTAAATAATTTTGTGCTTTTAATGCTGTCTTGGTGTTGTGTGAACTACTTCACTACTTGGATGCTCACAGCAGTGGAGTTGTATCTTACTAGAATTCTTTAATAGAGCTCTGTACATGGAGTAGGAATAATTAAGGATAAGTAATGAAGCTGCATTGAAGTGTCATTTTAGCCGAGGTTAATATTCAGGTCTATACAGGTTGGTTGGATATGTTAATAAGAAATGAATGACACCAGACTAATACCATGGATGACGGGTATGGTGGATTATTATCTCAAAACGGCAGCTTGAGAATGCAGACAGTGTCATTTGAAATCACGAGAGACTGACTGTTTGAGACAGGATTAACTTTGTGTCAGCTCTCATCCTTTGGGGGAGGTGGTTAGGAAAGTATTTTCTTTATTAATCAGGAGAGTAAAAAGAAGAAACTTTAATGGATCCATGTCACTTATTGTAATGCATTTTCTTTAAAATCCCTGTCATTCACAACAGTGTGATGAAGGTGGCTTTCATTGTCATGATATTACTGTGAGGCCATACACCATGTCTGCACCTCTGAACTTGATATATTCAGTTGGAGGTCACAGAGACTTTATTTAAAGTGCAGTTTAGCTATGTGGATATGTCCCTCTGCACCAAAGCAATACAGTAATTCTAGTATATTGTAATATAAATGCTTAGGGTCCCACACCCTACAACCTCAGCAAACCCATCCTACACTTTAGGTTGGAACAGTTGTTTGAGCAGCCAGCTAGACCAAATAAGTACACAGGAAATCAATCTGCATTAGTTCTCATACTTTCCAACATAAAGCATAGTTGCTTGCAGCTACAAACTGTTCCTAACAACATGTGATCTCAGTCCCGTCCTTTCTGTATGATCATTTAAGGCTATGACCCCCCCCCCCTCCAAATCATTACTGCTATGTCCATGGCTAAGATAAAGTAGCTCATTGTAAATATCCACTTAAGAAACATTTATTGGATGCCTCTCTACCAGTGCAACAATCCTAATACAGCTCTTTCCTTTTTCCATTCAAAAACCATCCCAAGTTCCGGACATAGATTTTTCCATTAACCACAAGAGGACAGACATATTCTTGGCTTACCTCCCTTTTTCACAATGATAGTCTGTTTAAGAGGCAAAGCTTGTACTCTCTGGAAGGAAAACCCTAATAATGAACACTGCACCTGGAATTAAGAAAAAAGGCAAGGATCACTATTAGTAATGCAAAATCCTCCTACCTAAACCTGAAGCAAAAGGCTCTATCTTCTTCCCCCAGGCCTTCTTGGAAAGAGATTAAAAATCTAATAGGTGATACTAATGACAACCCAAACCACTTCACACCTTCAACCTCCAGTACCAACCATAACTTTGTTAATACATACAAAGAATTTCAACTCTAAGCCATGGGTGAACTGCTTAAAAATGTTCTTACGCAGCCTTCTCCAGTGACATTTCTAACTGAAAGCCGTGAGTCTCAACTATATACCCTTGTAGTTTCTGCTGCAAGGGTATGGCAGTTCACATAGAAGATTAAGGCTATGCACTGTTAATAAGTTGCATTCTATAGTACAGGGTTCAATTTCCTTAGCCTTCATTTGCCTATTATGTGATCTTGAGCAAACCACTTAATGAGACCATGCTTTGGGGCAGTTGAGAACTGGGTTAGACTCCTCAGTGGTCTCCAGAGCCACATGTGTAGCAACTACCCGTGAACTTATGAATCAGTGCTGCCTTCCACTTCAATCAAGTAACAATTGAGGAAGTCAGTAAAGCCCATTATAGTCATAAGTAAATAACATTAAGAATTTACCTTATTTGCCTTTTGTCAGGAGCAACACTTCAGGATGTGCAAACAGAAATTTTATTCTTACAGTGCTGGGAGTCGGTCTTCATAGCCCTTGATGAAGCATTATCACTTTACATACAAAAATGTATTTTTATACATTTTCTTATCAAACTGGTCATGCAATTTCATTACGTTACAATGACTGTGTCCTATAGAAAACTTTGCAAATGTCCTCATCCCCTCATGATTTTCGCCTCAAACTTCACGTGAACACCTTCCTATACATGAGCCACGTGCTTCCAAGGGGTCTTGTTTCTGACCTTGGATGTTTCAAACCTGTTCTAGCAAAAATGCACTCCTAGCCTGGAGGAGTCAGGCTAACAAACTCCTTTTGTAGTAACTGCAACACATATAATTCTGTCTTATTACATACTAAAATAATGTTTTATAAAAGACAGCAGTACTTTGGCTTATGAAGCTGTATTTTTGCCCAGCCCTGCATACAAATTATATTTGCTTTTTATCATATTATAGCATCATTAATAAACTGAAATTAATATACATTTTAATAAGTTGGTCTTGTCCCATAACAATCCTTAATGCAAAATCAGGAACTTGCTTCACCAAACTTTATCCCACATTCTTAAAAGTGACTGCACTTTCTATCACCAGCCCTTTGACACAGATATATTCTATATCCTTAACAGGGTATATGATTAATTATCAAAGAAAACATCCATTGAACGGCATTTAATTAAATGCTACTAATCAAAACTGCTATTCATCGTATAGGTTTTACATTGTAAACCAAGTCATTGAACAGTAATAATTGAACAACATCGGGATCATCTGATGATGCTGTCAACTAAAACTAAACAAAAGTAACTTTCGGAAGTACGACTTATAAAGTGCACACTGTACATAATTAGCAGGGGGTGTGGGGGCACAGCCCCCCACAAGTGGATGATCTGGTAAACACCAGACACTGTGTATGTGGTGACTATGCCCCACAAATTATATATACCAACTTCGGGAACACGCATTTATAAGGGGATAGTATTGTTATTTATTAACATATAAAAGGCATTCTGTACTTTATTTTACACATTGTGCACTTTAGAAGTCGTATTTCTGAATGTTACTATTGTTTAGTTTTAGTTGGCAGCATAATCGGATAATCCTGATGTTGGCCAACTATAAATGTTTGATTTGTTTTACAATGAAAAGCCTATACAACGAAAAGGAGTTTTGATTAGTAGCATACAATTAAATGCCGTTCGATGGATGTTTTCTTCGTCGATTAACCATAGACCCTCCTTAACATCTGACATCTTCCCTTCCACTTTCAGACATGTTACTGTAATCCCCGTTTCCAAGGTACACAGGTTTAAAGACTACAAAGAAGATAGACTGATTGCCAACCTGTGTCTGATAAAAATATTTGAAAAGCTAGTATACAAACAGCTGTTGAAACACATAAATCAATGTGGCTTCTTATGTGAGGGTCAGCATGGTTTCTGTACTCATTTAGTACATTTGCCCTTTTCCTCTACTATAGACACTATTCTTAATATGAACAATGGTCTTTTGACAGGTTATCTCTTCATAAACCTCACAAAGGCCTTTGAAATTGTTAATCATTCTCTTTTAATTAATGCGTTGACAAAACTTAATACTTTAGTGGATCAGAAGCTGTCTGGAGAATGGAACTTTCCAGGTATGTTCCACCTCTGTACTTTCTGCAGCAGGTAAACTAATCACTGGAGTGCCACAAGGCTCAGTTTTGGGCCTATTACCGATGTTCTTCGTGTTTCACTTTTGGTCATTACATTTGGGTTATCCTGCTGGCAGGTCGCCCTCAGTCGGCCTGAATTCCAAAGTTTTGGGTCCTGCGTCGGTTGCTGTCGCCTCCTCCCTGACGTCAGGTCGTCAGGGGTATAAAAGATGCAGCCGACTACATTTTATTTAAGTCTTTCTTGCCGCGCGGTACCTGAAGCAGAAGCAGTTCGCAAGTACCGGTCGGCCGACTCCTGAGATTTTCGTTTTCGAGTTTCAGATCCAAAGTCTTCATTAAAAGCTAAGTACCCCGTTGGGGAAACTTTTTCTTGCTCCAGACCGATGTCAGAAAAAGTTAATAATTGTATTTCTTGTGGGAAGCAAATACCTCATAAAGACTTTCATTCTTATTGTATTTCTTGCCTAGGCCCTGACCACGATGTTGCTAGTTGTCGGTTTTGTGCTAGATTTAACCAATTTAAGCGTCGGTATGATTTTGCATTAAGTTATTTTGGGCGAAGATTTAATTATACAATGTCGTCAGATAGCCATCCGACTACTGGAGTTCACAAAAAATGAATAGAAAAAGACAGGCAACCGAGGTCCAAAACAGACGACGAAGCTTCTCCTAAGCAAGTCGCCGGTTCGCCGGTCTTCAGTGAGGTGCTTTTGCAGCCCCTGACGCCCACTATTTTAGAGTCGCAGGCCGCTACCGATTCCCACGTGGAGTAGGCCAGGCCGCTGGAAGCTCAAGGTATTGGAGCCTCGGAGATTATTCCCTCAGATGGGTCCGGAGCCGCTGAGCAGGCATCGGCTTCTGAGGGTGTATTCAGACCCAAACAATTATATATTAAACCGACTTCAAAGACAAAGGCTAAAACACCTTTAAAGGCAAAGAAACAAAGTTCACCAGCCACAAGGACAGGCCTCCATGCCCAAAAAACAGATGCTCAAAATGGCCGAAGACTTAATTACCTTGATCAGGGGTTCCCATCCCCTTCCTGATAAGAGGCCTAGGCAAGAGACAGACTATGAATCTTCAGATCAGGTTTCCATTTCTTCTGATTCCTCTTCTGATCAGGAATATTCTTTTCCCCCCTATGAGGATTCTGATGCTGAAGAGTCAATTCCTTCAGCGTCTCCTCCTGAGGACTACTCTTTTGGGGAAACCTTACATACCATGAGGGAGCACTTCCACTAGGAGAGCCAACTTTTTTCAGAATCTAAGAAAAGGCTCAGAGACTTCCTTTTACTACCTCAACACAGGCCTCTAGCTATTCCACCTGTGTTAGACATTGTAGATGATGTGTTTTCAGAGTCTAGTCTGACCCCTGACTCCTTACCTTCAGCTCCTGTTAAGCCGGACAGATATTACAGGGTTCCTGACTCTCATAAATTCCTTTTCAAAAACCCTACTGCAGACCCAGAAACTATTTCACAGGGTCCGAAAGGGGTCAAGGCTTCTACTGCAAAAAACCCTCCCCCTCTGACAGGGATTCTAGGGCACTGGATAGATGGGGAAAAAAGATTTACACATCTGCTACTTTGGCTATAAGGGCTTTAAATTGCCAGTTTCATATGCTCAAATATCAGCAATATATCATGGCACTGCTTAAACAGAAAATGATGGCAAATTCTGAATGTGCAGAAAACAAAGAAATGCAGGATTTATTGCATGCAGCTGAAAGCATACTTTGCAATGTGGTTTTGATTCTCTGGAGGCCTCCTGCAGGGCCGCTGTACGGGTTCTGTCATTAGGAGGCGTGCTTGATTAAAGGAACAAAATCTGCCTGACCATGTTAAAGCAAAATTATTAGATGCTCCTTTACAACATGATACCTTGTTTGGTGTTAAGGCAGAAGAGGTGTTAAAGAAAATGGAGGACAAAGCTAAATCTATGCAAACGGTCAAGGATTTCTTACAGGTACAGCCACCTAGATTTAGCAGACACTGGCCTACAAAGAACTGGTCCTTTCCAGTCTCAGACAGACCTCAAAGGGGCAGATCCAGATGCCCTAGAGGCAGATCACAGCCGCAAGGTTCCTACAGGTCTAAGCAGTGGAGTGCCTCTACCTCCAAAGGTGGAGAAGACAAATCACAACCATACAGGAAACAGTCCCAATGACTTCCTCCTGCCTGCACCAAGCACTTATCTTCTGGCAGCACCCTTAGGGGGAAAACTAGCACTTTTTTGTCAAAATTGGCACATTATAACCCAGGACAAATGGGTTCTAGACATAGTGTCACAAGGCTACAAGTTTCATTTCCATACCCTGCCAGAGCAAACGGTTGGCCAGATCTGCCAAAAAAATCAATGGGCAGAAGCTCAAAAACAAGTCGCTGCTCTCATGGACATGAGGGCAATTCAACAAGTGCCACAGCAAGAGCAGGGACAAGGATTTTACTCAAGACTGTTCTTGGTACCCAGAAAGGACAAAGCATGGACACCAATACTGGACCTATCTATTCTAATCACTTTCCTGGATATACCAAAATTCAAGATGTTGACCTTGCAGCAGCTTCTGTCCATGCTGGGCAGCAAGGCTTGGCTCGTGACTTTAGACCTAAGAGACATACCTGCATGTCCCAGTCAGACAATCATGCAGAAGATACCTCAGATTCAAGGCTGGCTCAAAGCATTACCAATTCTCTGCACTGCCCTTTGGCTTATCTACTGTGCCCAGGGTCTTCACAGAGTGCCTTGCACCAGTAATTGCTTACTGCAGACAAAGAGGAATACAAATATATCCTTACTTGGACGACTGCCTCATACAAGCAGAGAACAAGGACATTCTGCTACAGCATCTGACTTTTGTGATAGTACTTTTAACATGCCTAGGGTACACAGTCAACAAAAAGAAATCAAAACTACTACCCTCTCAAGCGATAATATTCCTGGGTGCAAGCTTAAATACAACTGCCCAGATGGCTTATCTCACTCCAGACAAACGAAGGCAACTGACTACCTATTTCAAGGAAATGACAGCAAAGGCCCAGTTATCTGCAAGAAAAAATCTGCAGGCTTTGGGCTTCATGGCATCCTGCGTCTTACTAATTCTATATGCAAGACTGCATATGAGGAAAATTCAATGGTACCTAAAAAGTGTCTGGACACAACATTGCCGCAGTCTGGAAACAATGATTACTCTAATACCCTGCCTGCAACAGGAATTTCGATGGTGGACAAAGGCTTGTCACCAAAACAAGGGACAGCCATTCTCACTACCCCCAGCCAGGCAGAGCCTAACGACGGATGCATCAGGTTATGCCTGGGGGGCACACATGGCAGGAAGAGGCATTCAGGGCACCTGGTCCGCAAACCAAAAGCATCTACATATCAATCAAAAAGAGATGCTAGCTGTTCAAAATGCCCTGACCAGCCTTTAAGGACCTACTTTATTCGGGACAACTACTGATAAAGACAGACAACACCACGGTCATGTGGTACATAAACAAGCAGGGGGGAGCTCATTCTTACCCCCTATGTAGACTAGCCATGGCTTTATGGGACACAGCATTGAGTTACCAAGTTCATCTGCATTCATAATTCCTGCCAGGAAAGGAAAATACTCTGGCAGACGAACTAAGCAGAAACCTCATGGATCCCCACGAGTGGCACCTGGATCCACAAGTCTTCAGCATGATAACAATGGAATGGGGACGCCCGGACATAGATCTATTTGCCTCCCCTCAAAACAATCAACTAAGAAGATTCTGCACAAGGACTTATCACAGACAAGCTTGGAAAGTGGATGCCTTATCTTTCAATTGGACAAACCTATCAGTATATGCCTTTCCTCCACTGCCTCTCCTCCCCAAAGTACTCCTAAAGGTCAGGCAGGCGAAACCAAAAATTATTCTGATTGCCCCAGACTGGCCACGCCAGTGCTGGTATCCGATCTTAAGGAACTTGTCCCAGTGCCCAGCCTGGACCTTACCTCAAATACCTCATCTACTGTCCCAGCAAAACAATTAGATTCTGCACAGCCAACTCAGGACCCTAAACCTTGCAGCATGGTGGATAATGTAGCCATACAAACCACACCTCTCAGTAAAGCTGTGATGGATGTCATTTTAGAAGCCAGAAGGCCTCGTACTAGAAAATTCTATGCTGGGAAATGGAAGAGATTTTGCTCTTGGAACCAAGCTCAAGGAACTGATGCAGCTGTCCCAAATATTCCTCAGATTTTGCAATATTTAACTGAGATGCTGGACAAAGGCCTATTTTTTTTCATCAATTAAAATCCATGCCTCTGCCATTTCGGCTCATTACAATACAGAGCCACCACTCTTTTCTCATCCTTTATTAAGGCAGTACTTCAGAGGAGCCAAAAACTTAAGGCCTCCAGGGAGAACGCCAACACCTGCATGGGACCTCAGTTATGTCTTGAAAAAACTCACCTTACCTCCTTTTGAGCCAGCTGCTACTGCGGACATAAAGTTCTTATCTTGGAAAACAGCTCTGCTCCTAGCAGTAACTTCTGCAAGATGAGTTTCAGAGCTACAGGCTCTCATGGCTGTGGAACCCTTTATCATTTTCTATCCAGACAGGGTCTCTCTGAGAACAAACCCTACATTTATGCCTAAGGTGGTATCCAGTCTAGCCCTTAACCAAACAATTAATTTGCCAACTTTTTATCCAAATCCACAGAACAAGGGGGAGAAAATTCTGCATTCTTTGGACGTACACAGACAACTTAGATTCTACTTGGACAAAACTAACGTTTTCAGAAAGAGCAGTTACTAGTGGCATATGCCACAGCATCACAAGGAAAGGCGGTCTCCAAGCAGACTATTTCTAAGTGGCTAGGTCACTGCATTCGTTTCTGCTACTCACAACATGGCAAACCAGTGCCTAAGGGCATTAGGCCACATTCAACCAGAGCTGCAGCCTTTCTCAGGGAAGTACCGACCAAAGACATTTTGGAGGCTGCTATTTGGAGTTCAGTGCATACCTTTACAAAACATTACAATCTGCCTCTTTACTCTAAATCCAGGGCAGGCTTTGCCACTGCAGTTCTGCAGGGCCTCATAGCCGCTCCTAATGCTGTTTAGCTCCAGCCCCCCAACCATAGCTTTGGGACTCAACCCAAATGTAATGACTGCAACAGTGAAACACGAAGAACGTAGTACAGTTGTGTACACTTACCATAAATGTAGATGTTCGAGTGTATTCACTGTTGCAGTCCAGGTTACCCACCCGCCATCCCCCTTATTTTTGCTGGAACTTATCTAATCTATACAACCTAGATGGTGTATTTGCTTATAGATGAAGGTAAAACTTATTTTGGTGCATGTATGTTTTATTTACCTAATTTTAGCCTACCCTTTTGGGGGCACCTGACATCTGGGGCAAGAAAAACTAAATAAAATGGCGTCGGCTGCATCTTTTATACCCCTGACGACCTGACGTCAGGGAAGAGGCGACAGCAACTGACGCAGGACCCAAGACTTTGGAATTCAGGCCGACTGAGGGCAACCTGCCAGCAGGATAACCCAAATGTAATGACTGCAACAGTGAATACACTTGAACATCTACATTTATGGTAAGTGTACACAACTGTACTTTCTCACTTTTCATAAATTACCTCATGTATAATCTCCCCCTCACATTCACAGATTATCCACAAATTCATGAGTCCAGCAATAATATCCCTAACCTACAACAAAAGCTTCAAAGAAGCCTCACCTCTTTTTCTGCCTGGACCCATTCCAACAGGTAGGTTGCAAGTTAATTCAAACAAATCCAGCATAATGGTCTTTGGCATAAGCAAAATTCTTCATAGTCTTCCCCCAAAGAGTAGTGTCAAATAGTACTGGTAATGGCATATCAAATGGGTCAGAACAAAAGTATATGGGACTAACTCTAGACCCCTCTCTAGCCTTGTCACAACACACAGATAGGGTAGTTAATACAATTCTTTCCTGACTAAAGCTTTGCTATAGGTTCACTCCCCTGCTCTATCCTGTAGCTTTAACAAGGAATGTTCTTATTCCAAACTTTTAACAGATTTCTTCTTCTCACCTTCTGTTCGTCTACCAACACCCATTCTTTGCACATATTACACAGTGAAGTTTCTAGCTTGGCTGGATCTTTCTTGCAGGTTTTATTGAATGGTCTGTCTGTGTGACCATTTTACCCTTGGATTTGGGTGCAAATCTATTGATTATTGATACAGGCAGAAACCCACTACCACTAATAAAAGTACAGAAGTACCTCGGAATCACCTTGGACACAAATCTTTCATTGCTCAAGCATACTGACAATATTATTAGTAAATCAGTCCACCAACTGAAACCATGCTAAAAAGGTCTCACACCTCCTCACCCCTACAGCTTGTAATTCCTTAACTAAAAATGTACTTATCTCTAAAATTAAATATGGTGTCCCTCTTGTAACCTTGCATTCCAGCTCAAATACATATAAAATACAAAGTGATATAAACAAAATCAATAGATTTCCTGCTCTTGAAAAACTCCGGCGTCATCACTGCTAACTTTTACAGTATAGTAACTGGCTGCCTGTAACTGACAAAGCCACATTTCCACTTAGCTGTTAAATGTACAAGCTGTTAAACATGAGACACTGCCCCCCTCCCCTCCCCTGAACAACAAAATTACAGATTAAGCAACCTAACTACGCACTGAGGGACAGCCTAGAAGAAAGCATTACCCTCATCAGACATCATTTTAAAATCTCCGCTAGAGAAGTTTTCTTTAGCTGTGTGGAATCAGGCATCTGCAGAAGTGAGACAGCAAAGGGCACTTCAGTTATTTAATAACAAACTAAAAGAACAACTGTTTAAAGACCCTAAACTTCCGTGACAATAACTATTCCTTGCAGCTCACACTGTAGTAATCTTTTTTGAAGACTTACTTTTAACAAATAACCACTGGTAGAATACCTACATTAATTGCACATATTCCAAATATAACTTGCATTTATAATTGTAAATAACATACAAATGTATTGATTCTGCTTTGTAATTGTACTTCATACAACTCTGAGTATACTTTATTCTGTGTATTTTTTGTTTGTTTCTTCCACCATGGTGCCCGAGTCATGGCTGAAAAGGATCTTTTGACCAGTCCACTTACCTGGTTATCAAACTGAAATAAATAGAATGAGTTGCAAGTTGCATGCCTGCTAAGCAAAGGAAAATGTTCAGTAACTTAATGCCAAGAAGTGTGTTATTCTCCAGCCATAGGCAATCTTGATGTCAGTAAACCTGGAAGATTACCTTTTAGTGGATGCCTTACCAGTGATTTCTTACTGCTAGAAACTGATGTCCGTCACTTGAATTCTTAGGAAGAGAGGAGTGTTATTCCACTTGAGACTACAGAAAAGCATCCTGAGAGTGACCATCCAGAATAGAGATGTGGGTTGGTGACAGAATTAAACAGTTTACAGATAAAACATATAAACAAAGGGTGAATGCAGGAGTAGGAGGGTATATATGGGCTGAAAATGACTGAAAAATGAAAGTCAGTGGGGAAGAGCACCATAAAGAAACAAAGCAGTGCACTTTGCAAAGTTTAGGGTGGTGATTGAAAGAGCGATAATCTTATGAAGAGTTATAGGTCTGAAGAGCAAGAAGTAGGAGAGAATCATTAAACCAATGGACCCTGCAGTGCATTTTATTCAATGCTAATTTTTTTTAATTATTGATGAAAGGTTAACCCCTATTTACAGTTTGCTTCTTGTCCTTTCACATTCTTATGGTTTTGTTTTATGTCTTTTTACAACAGCATACCATGAACTTTGCCACCTTCCTCCTATCAAGTGTACCACTGACTGGCCACTGAGTGCTTGGGTATGCCGCCATTGCATCTTTGCTGTGGCCACAAAGGTATGACTTTTGCTCATCTCTTTTTATTTTTTACCTGGTACAGAGTTGGGGTATTGCATTTTGTGATTAGAATGGGGGGAGGGTTGAGTAGAGGATATTGGATGATCAACAGTTCAATATGCCTTATTTTTTTTTCATGGCACTGGACACTGCACATCATAGGCAGAAAGCTACAGTGTTTTTGTCTTTTTGAAGAGTTTAGAATTGTACTAATTTAGTATTTTATCATTTATAATAAGAAATTCGGAGAGTCACATTTGCATTGTGGATACTTTGAAAGTACAGTGGATGAATTTTGTTTATCAAATATTTAAATGCATTCTGTGGCCAGCTTGTGACAGGCATGTTTCGTAGAGTATTGTTAAGACTTTTCATAGTGTTGCATTACTTCACTAACTGCAGAAAATATTACTTCTTTCAGAAAAAAAATTTGAAATAAAGCTTTACCCCACAAGCAATGCATTTTCATTTTACCAGGATTTGGAAACAAGTTATTGCATTTTTGTTGTACATTTACTGCCTTTCTGCATAAGGGATATTTTACTGTAGATATTCTGTGTTCAGCAGCTTATATATTTATTTATTTTACATTTGTTAACTGGGAAAATCCAGCTGGACCAGGTCCATTTTCAGTGGAGGCCTGGGCAGAAAAGCTCCACAATTAAAAACATACAATTTGAGATATGCATACAAAACAGGTAGTAGTGAAAAATGTATTTACAAGTAGAGTTATTCTTTACTTTGTTAACTATAGTTAAACTTGCAGTGCAAGACTAAGATTCAGTTTTGAGAAATAGTACAAGGGTTCAGTGAAAGGGTTTAGACAGATATTTTTCAGAGCTTGGCTTCCAGTAGTTACTAGGTTTTGCAGGACAAAAGGTACAGTTTGAGATAGTTTTACAAAGGTAGTAAGAACTGCTTACAAATTTAGTATGTATGTATTAGAAGGGAGCAGAAAGAACAATATGATATATGATAAGAGTCAGCATTTCAATGTGCATAGATATAGTGTGGTATTTTGACTGAGTAGATTGATAGAGGAAAGGTGTAGGGATTGTCATGTGATAGCTGTTTTCAGGAAAATTTGTCCAGAAACTAATGTTTACCTCAGATGTTTTCTGCCTGTTCTTGTTTTCCAGACTGGGAGAATTGTGTTAATCTTACCAAGTTTACAAATAAGTTGTTAAAAGTCTTGGCTTATATATTTTTTTCCTTTTGAAAGGAAAAGAAAGGGTTCCATTCACGTAGTCAAACTTTTACAAGTTCGAAACCACATATGGTCAAGACCATACGTTCAAATTTGTAAAAGTTTGAGCTTTTGAATGAAAATCTCCTTAAGTGGAGGTTTCCATTCACTTCAATGTGGTGCGATCTCGGAGTTGGTATATTTAAGTAGCGGGGGTATGAGGGGTGCAGGGGGGCTTGCCCCCCTGCTTACAACAAGTTATTGTTTTGTGCATTGTGTTTTTTTTTTTTGCATAGTCGAAGTTCTGTAACTTCGAACATAATGGTTCGACCATTAGGTGTACGGAGTTACGGAACTTTGACTATCTAATATAGACCCAAAGCAGTGATTGCTGTGATATTTGAATTATTGTGAATTTTTTCTATCAGTGCTGCTGCCATTTTTTATTTTACTTTCTGCTGTATTTAAATGTGTTTGAGTAGTAATTATGTAGTTTTACAGGCCTGACACACTTCATCCTTGCAAAGTGTGCTAATTACTAAACCGTTGCTAGAACACAGTAAGCTCAGACTTTTAATTTTAAAGCATAGAGTGAATTATAGCCTGAATGCTTTCAATGTTATGTTTATCTGCCTTGTTCTATTTGAAAGTGTTAGAGAGCTGGCCTCATATAAATGACAAAGGAATTTTGCATTTACATTTTTTGATCCATGGTTCTTTGAGTTAGAATGTTTTATCTCATTAATTGTTCTTGATAAGAGATTTATATGGGTTCAGGTGCATAGATATTGAGACATTTCCCTGTGGTACATTTGGCTGGGGACACATGGCTGAAGTGACATTCAGTTACAGCGAAATGTGGCTGTTTGCAAATTCCCTGTGGGCAAAAAGAAGCACATACTCCCGTGCCCACAGCTTTAATAACCAAGTGCATGGGGACAGAAGTAGTAATGAGAGTTGTGCTCGGTATACAGTACATGCTTATTTAACTACATGTAGAACTGTGCTATAGCATGGAGGAAATGCTGTAGGCTACTGTAGTCACATTTATGCTCCAGTATGCATTTTAGGTAATGTTCCCTAGAGACTGTGAAGGGAGTAGTGGTCCACAGACACCAATTATAAAGGCACTGCCCATTGTGCACTGCATTTTTACTGCCACTGAGATGCCCTCTGGCCAGCCTACTGCTGATGCCTGCCATATTGCCTGCTGTCTCATGTTGCCTTGGGGACCATGGATATTGTTTTCCCCCTGTGCATTTGGTTGTTGAAGTTGTGGACATGGCAACACATTCTTCTCTTTGCCCACAAGGAATTTGCAAACAGCCATATTTCTGTGCAGCTGAATGTCATTTCAGCCATGTGTTCCCAGTCAAATGTACCACAGGGAAATGTCTAGCTGCCTAGGTGCCTGAACCCGATTTATATGCTGTAACAATACATAAAGTTAGTAATATTCTCATTTGTCGGGGTTGTGGGTTACCCTCTGAGCTTCAATTCTGGGAAGATTAATTTTGGAATTTTCTACTCTGGGGTTCCTCTAACCTGCAGATGTTCATCATTAGATCACTGCTGCAGTAGCCTAAGCTATATGGGACATTCTGCAAAGGATGTGACCAGCTCTCCAACTTCAAAAGCTGTAGGGCATCTTCCATGTGCATTGCCCATTGCACAGCTTGCAAAAAGCAGTAGAAAATCAGTGGCTAGTGTGATAAAACTTCAAATCTTTCTTGCTGTTAAAGTGCATTCTTCCCTGTTGACTTTGAGTGATTGGTTGAGTAGTGCTTCACCAAGGCTGGGCACATAAGTACCCCATTCTGAAAACCTTCCATTTCATCTCTTTTGTGAAGAAAAGTTGCGTTTTTCCTTCAAAATTATTCACTAAAGGCATGTTTTTAGTGGTTGTCACTAAAATTTTACCTCAAATTTGGTCATGGTTCCCTGTGAAAAATGTCTTTTAAATAATTGATTTTTGTGAGGGAAGAGTTTTACTTTTGGTCAAATCTTGTTGCTGGGGAATTCCAAGATGGCTTCACATTGAGTACAGCTTAATTCTAGTTCTCCCAGTATGAAAACAAACTTTTAGCCGAGAAAGCCAGTGGACCTAGATCTCTGGGTAAATTTCAGTAACTGGCTAGTTAGTAAGTACACTGTCTGGATGCCAGAAAAAAGAAATACAGAGGACCCGAAGGAAAATCAGCTGCGAAAGGTGACAAAAAAACACTGATTGGGAAAAGTACTGCAGCTGTTCAGCAAAAAGCAGTACAAGTTCCAGACATGACTTCCAGTAACCTAGAGAAAGTATAAAGCAACTCCACACAGACCTGACTAAAATAAATGAAACACTTATGGAGTATGTCAACTCAAACACTAAAAGGATGGAAAAGTGGAAGAAGCTTTAAACAGATATTCAGATGAGGTGATAAAACTGCAAAAATCAGAGATTACAATAAAGAAAAGGCTAGCTGAGTATGGGACTGTTCAAGAAGAGATGTTTAAAAAAATAATAGAATTAGAGGATAGAGCACGTAGGGAAAACCTGAGATTTTCTGCTGTACCCAAGAAGCTGGAAGGAACAGACTGTATTAATTTTATGAAATCACAAATAAGCAACTGGACTTGTATTCCACAATAGGAATTGTTAATTAATAGGGAACATTATGTGTATGTTCCAAACCTAGCTATGAGAAAACAACCTAGAACTTTAATAGTAAGAATGCAGTCTTACCTGCAGAAGGAGATGATTCTGACAAAACTGTGCCAAAAGAACAAAGTGCTAAAAGTGAGAGACAGCAGAGTATTTGTAGAGAATGTCTACTCATTGTAGAAGAGGAATACATTATTTTTATTAGTAAGGGAATTCAAAAAGCAGGTGTGAGATTCAAACTATCCAGCTATCTTCAAAATATTTTCCCTGGAGGAATAAAATCATTGAAACCGGCAATAACACCAGTAAGGACTGCTTTATTGGTAAAACCAGCAGTTAAGAGCTTTCATATTCCAAAAAAGACTTCTTCAGAACTGCTTGCAACATCAATTTCCACAATTAAATACCATAGCAACATCACATCATATATTCTTTCAGCCAATAAAACACTTTAGTTGAGTAAGTATAAGAACATATGAACCCTATCCCTATAAAACTTTCAAGTGAACAATGGTTTGAGCCTCACCATATTCACAGTAAATAAAACTAACAAACTGAAAAACTTTTTGGAATATAGTGCAGTAAAATGTTATACTGCAAGTCAACCTTCAAGGCTTTTTAACTTTAATACTGGTGCTAAAGAACAAGATTCATTCAGTCCTGGGGGCTCCAACTCATTGGGTCTAAGGATCTTTCTTTCTTTGTGTCTTAGTCGTATTGGGTGAATAAAATCATTGTTTGAAGTACATGCTAAGGAAAAAAATACAAAAGTTTATTCAACAAAAAATGAGTTGTGAGAAAGAAGGAGATTCTGCTTTGTGTTCTTCTGGTAATAAAGACCACAGAGAGGCTGTGCCAGTGAAATCTTTTACAGCGTTTCAACAGCAAATGCTTCAGAGAGGAAAAAAGCACAAGAGTTGACTAGAAGAATAGAGCATACGTTGGAAATGAAGCAGAGGCTTGGTTTGGGAGATGGAGCTGAATAGGAATAGAACAAGAAAATCTGGATATATTGGACTTTCTTGGACTTTGCTAAACTTGTAGGGGACTCTAAAGCATATGCCCTACATCATGTCATTAATGTTTTGAAAATAAAATCAGTAACTTGGAAATTGACAGTTGTGGGATTACAAAGCAATAATTATATTTGTGAAACATGACAGAACAAAAAAAAAGACTGTAAAGCATATGCCCTACTTCACGTTATTAATGTTCGGAAAAATACTGAAAAGAGGTGAAGAGGAGGAAACATTAATAGTGCATGATTTTCTTTGCATGATATAAAGTTTTTTTTTCAGTTATTTTTAAGTGTAATGGGGATACTAATACGAGTATGTGCTCCTGTTTTTTTCTTTCTCCCTTCTACTGTCTTTCTCATTGTTCAGTTTTATGAAATGTAGGCACTGCAATATAAAAACAAGCTAGTTAAAAGAGCATGACAAAATAAAAATGAGTGTGCTTTTTCTCATTCTGTATAGGGGCTTGACTGGGTTAAGGTCATTAGCTTAATTTAGTAACAAGTTTTAAGAGAAAGCAAGTAAACGAAAAAAGAATATTGAATATTATGAGGCCTTTTTTTCTAGTAAACGGTTTTGTGTCTGGTCCTCATGTCTCTAGCAGACAAGCTGATAAAGAGAAATTGCTTGAAGAAAATGTTTTCTGAAACCATTCAGGTGTTTTCCCAGCTGAGAGAGCTATAAATATAAGGCAAAGCCAGACAGCACTTAATAGAACCATAGGCAGTACCACGTATCTTATTGTGGATAACCTTTCTTTTAGGTATTCACTTTGGAACATTTGTTCCTATTAACAGGGTAAAACTTCAGTATTTGAAAATGCACATAGTTTTGTGTGTTGTTATTAAGTTAATAGGTTTTACTGGGTATTGGGGGTGTTTTTTTTTTTTTAGGGATTTCTATAAACAAAAAATGTTTGTAAGATGTGACATAGGCTCAAATGCAGGTGACAGAAACAACTGTATAAAATATTAACATGTCAAACAGTACAGTAGCACAAAAGCTTGAACTAGACATTTAACAAAAAAGCTGCTGTACTTAAAAGGTGGGAATAATACTTTTTCAAGAATATGATGCTTTCTGTAATGTTTTAAAATGATAATGGTCTCACAGGTAAATACAAAAAGAATAGTGAACTATATTAAAAACTTAGAGTGCAAATAGCTATGTCACAGGAGACACACTTTGAAAGAACTGAACATATGAATTTGATAAAGAAAGGTTTTCAGGATGGTTATTCAGCAGAATACCTAGGGCAAAGGAAGAGGAATACTTATATTAATTGGAAGAGGAGCTCCAATATTAATATAAGAGGATAAAAAAATAATAATAGTAGCTTTGCAGTACTAAGGGGCTACTGGCAAGGGAGGAGGATTACACTGGCATGTATTTTATATTCCACCAAAAACTGCTGTAATGGAGCTTAAGAAAATTGTGGGAGAAATAATCAGCTTTCAGCAAGGAATATTACTTCTAGGTGGGGACTGGGATTTGATTTGCAATAGTAAAGATGTGTCTGGGGGACCAAGAAGGAAAATGTAAGAAAGGGTGGCAGAATTTTAAAGAACTTTATGAAAATATTTGACATGGAAGATATGAATTCAGTACTAGGAGTTTGGAGTGAATTTCTGTATTATTCCCAAGATACAAAAACTTGGCTGGGAAGAAATTACATTTTACAGGAACATGTGCATTTAATTTAAGATCTTGATATCTTAATTTTTATCTGTCTGCTCAACTGGAATATACATGTATTAGTCATGTCTTAAGTGTATTATTGTTGATGTTTAATTTTATGCTTTCATTGATTTTTATATTGTCTGTCTGTCCAATAACTGTGCGTGTGGAGCTTTTCTCCCCAGGTCTCTGCTGAAAACAGGCTCTATGGCCCAGTCGGACACTACCCGGTTAAGAAATGTAAAAAAAATAAATACATATGCACCCAATAACTATTTGAGATCATGCACCACTAATAACTAAAATAAAAAACACAGGGTAATGAAATAAAAATGAGACGTTTGTGTTTTCCCACCTATCTGTTGAAAAGAGAGGAATTTAAGGAATGGGTAGTGGAAATTATTCAGGCATGATTAGAGAAGATATAAATTGTAGCTAGGCAGTGGGATAAAATTAAAGTGGAGTTTAAAAATAGGGTAGAAATAAATGAAAGGGAGATGTGGTTAAGAAATAAGAATTATTTAGAGGGACTGACAAATGTTAAAGTATTGTAAAATAAGTAGAATCTCACACAACAAGAGGATCAGCTACAGAATACTAAACAGGAAATAAGAGATTACCTCAGTAATGTGCATGAGTTTAGAAATATTGCTGTTAAGCAAGTGTTTTTTGATAATAACTCTAGAGCACAAAAACTTGCAGCAGAATGTCTAAGGCAATAGAAAGTAGAAAGGGCTGTCACCAAACTTAGGGAGCCTGTAACAAGGAAGATAACAAGGGATCCTGTAGAAGTATTAGAAATATTTCAGAAATTCTATGAAAGTTTGTATAAAGCAGAGGAATATTAAAATCAAGAAAAGGTAAACATGGAAATGATTATGGAAGAATTGAATATGCTAAAGTTAGAGGTAGAGGAGGCTCAGTTACTAACAGGATAGGAGATGAAATAAAAATGGTGACATATAACCAATCTACAGGAAAGTCTCCAGGAATAGGTTGTATTCCTGTGGAAGTTTGGAAGCTAGGAGGTTTTGTTTAACAGTATTTTAAGAGGAGAAGTACTAACATCCTGGAAGAAAGCAGTGGTAGCTATAATACTTGGGTAAAGATCCATCAGATCCAGCTTTATACAGGCCCATTTCAATACGAAACCATGATTATAATGTATCTATGTTTGTAATGGCTAAAATAATGTCTAAAGTGGTGCCATAATTGACAGATATGGATCAGTATAGTTTTGTGAAGGGGAGAAACATTTGACAACATTAACAGAACATTGATGATCCAGAGGGAAACAGATTGTAAGAAAATGCCACTGCTGTTGGTGGTTGTTGATACAGAGAAATCATTTGACAGTGTAAGCTGGGACTTTATGAGCAGAAGAATGGAAGCATTTGCATTCCCTGATAAAATTATAAGGTTGATTAGCAGGATATATGAGAGATCGAAGGTGAAAATTAAAGTGGGTGGGGTCCTCTCT
The DNA here is from genome assembly GCF_019279795.1 of Protopterus annectens. Classification (NCBI taxonomy): domain Eukaryota; kingdom Metazoa; phylum Chordata; order Ceratodontiformes; family Protopteridae; genus Protopterus; species Protopterus annectens. The sequence continues at coordinate 840,253,721 of NC_056743.1, forward strand.
GATAAGTTCTGCTTGAGCAGAGGAACCAGGCAGGGGTGTCCTCTCTCCCCTTTGTTTTTTACATTATATTTAGAACCATTGGGAAAGAAAATAAGGGACTCAGAAATTCAATGATATAATTGGCTTAGTAGTCAAGAAAAGCTGGTTTTGTTTGTAGATATTATTTTATACCTGACAAAACCAGAAAGGAACATTACAGTGTTGTGGAACATAATTGAAACCGTTTCAAATCCTTTCAGCATACAAAATTAATGAAGCTAAAACAAAGCCAGTAGCGGTAAACTATGTACCCACACACTAACTGGTTCAGCAATTATCCATATTTATGGGGGCATAATAAAATGATGTATTTAGGAGTATGGATTAATAATGATTCAGGTGTGGCAGCTAATGATATTTGGGAAGAGACCAAAAAGATAATACAAAAACTGAGAAAATGGAAGCTGTGTTATATGGATATCGATAGTAGCATGCAAGCAGTTAAAATGTTTTAGTCCCTTTAGTCTTATACATAGGTCAGGCACATTTTTATCAACCAGAGGGGAAGTTGGCAGATTGGGATTACCCGATTTGAAGGGGTATTTCAGAGCAACACAGTTAAGGCTCCTATACATAGCACAAGCAGAAAACTATAATTCAGTGTGGAAAGAGATGATGATAAAACGGGGGAAAGCTCAAAAAACAAGGAGAGACTGGGATTTTGGATGCAGACCTTTAAGGAGAATAACAATAATCATACAGAATATTATACTCATAAAGTAGCAGAAAGGATTCTAAGAACTAAGCCAACATGAGAATGGAGAAGAGAGATTCTGCTGGTAGGAATGACTGCAATTAGGGATAGAGACAATAGCAAGAGGGGGCTGGAATTTATAGAAGAAAACTGTTAAAGGAACCAGGGTACTGGGAGCAAATAATTAGAGAGGGAAGGTAATAGAATGGGAAAATGCCCAGAACTTAGTTGAACTGCAGGTTAGGGATTACCTTTCCTATCAAGGATTGATATCAGAGTATAAGCTAAGAGAAAGGTGTGTTCGTGTGTGTGTGTGTGTGTGTGTGTGTGTGTGTGTGTGTGTGTGTGTGTGTCGGGGGGGTCTTAATTAAAGACCACCAATGGTAGAGTTTTTAGTAGACTCTAGAACAGAAATTGCTGTTAATAAAGGAATAATTAGTAGAGCATATAAAGGATTGTATGATAGGGCGGCCGCGGTGGTACAGCGGTTAGCGTTGCTACCTCACAGCAAGAGGTTCTCCGGTTCGATCCTCGGCTGGGGTGTCTCCTGTGTGGAGTCTGCATGCCCTCCCTGTGGTCGCGTGGGTTTCCTCTGGGTGCTCCAGTTTCCTCCCACATTCCAAAGACATGCTGTAGGTGGACTGGACACTCTAAATTGGCCCTAGGTGTGAGTGCATGTGTGTGTGCGTGACTTCTGTGGAAGGTTGGGCGCCGGGCTGGCAACTCGACACTGTAAAACTCCACTGCCAATCATGAGCGGACAGGTGATCCGCTGTGGCGACCCCTAACCAGGAAAAGCCGAAAGTAGAAGATAAAGGATTGTATGATAACTGTAAGAATCAATCAGGGGAGGTTAGAAATGATTGGGAAGAGAGATTGGATAAGCTCTTCATAAAGAAACAATGAGAGGATATATATATATATATATATATATATATATATATATATATATATATATATAGTCTCCCAGATATGCAACAAAATTTAGGATCTTTGCTTGGAAATATGTACATAAGTATTTTTATACCCCAAATAGACTTCCAATAATTTTTCCTCTGGTAGACGGGACAGTACATGTTGGAGGTGTGGTGGGGCAAAAGAGGTAACTGGGAACATATTTTCGGTGAGTATAATGAGCTGGCAGACTTTAAAGATTCCCTGCAGACTGCTCTGTTGGATATACTGGGTGAGCAAATTGGTGTAACTAAGGAAATGATTTTTTGAGCTATAATACAGAATTAGAATTGCTTAGACATAGTAAGGCCTTGCTGAATCTTATTATGATGGCTGCCAAAAAAAGCAATTACTAGAAAATGGAAATCATATTCTAAACCGACTTTACTAGAAGTAGCGAAGATATAAAACAACTTGAATTGGGATCTGTGGAAAAGGGTAGGAGCAAATTACATAGGAAAAACTGGGAATTGGGGGATCAGTACATGCAGAGGAGGAATGAGGTTTTAAAAAAGGCAGGATTTAAAATGAGCTGTGTAATTTTTGACTGACAATGACTGGATATGTTATAAGTGATGTATAATGTTTGCAGCTACAATTGTGTCAGCATGATTTGTAATGTATAATGTTTGCAACTGAAATTGTTTCGGTATGATTTATTTTCATTTACATACATGTAAAATTGCCTGTCATATGTGATAATTTTATGAAGATGTTTCCTGTTTAAAACAAAACAAAAAAAAAATGTGGCTAGGGTCCAGGACTTGTGGTTTTGGGGATTGTTAGATTATTTCCCTGACTATCTTAAGATCCAATACTTGCTTGACAGACTCCTTTATCAGTAAGCATTCCTGTGCCCCAGTGGCAATTTCCTTATTATTTATCGTATTTCATGAGTAAAATGATTACTTTTCTGACAGAAATGTTGTTGAGGACAGGGAATAGTGTGTTTGGTGATTGTCACTGAAATATTCACCACAGAATGTAACTTTTCTGTTAGGCAGTTAGCTAATGTTCAGATATCTCCTAGCCACTTGTTAGACACTTTTTGGTAGACAGATGGTCAAGTCCCTGTGGGGGACCCGTATAATTTATCATTTTTGTGAGAGAAAATGTTACTTTTCTGTCAAAAAGTGTTGTTAGGGACTGCGGCTGTTGTTTGGTAGATGTCACTAAAAAAAATACTTCAGCACGTAACTTTTCAAAGCCCCATCAACTGATTGCAGCAAGGATATGGACCTGGGTCTTAGTAACATGATCATTCCCTCCCCTAAGCCACAAGAAGATAAATGTTATGGGGAGAGTTTGGGCTTGACTCCAGGTTCCTGTTCACTTTATCTGCTGGTGGGTGACTCCTTGGAATGCTCATCATTTTCTCTTGGTCCCTCTAGTGCTGGAACTTGGAAAGCCACTAAAAACTGGGAGGTACTAATGTAATCTGAAGCTGTTCAGCTGCCCATTTTGGGTTAGGGAGAACCACTGTTTCAGACATCGAGAAAAGGACAAGATGATACTCCTTCGCTAAGCTGCTCTGAGTAGCTTCATTCCCAGGGAAGAGACCATCCTTTGAGCTGCTTTTTATCTGAAGAGTCTCTCAGACAAAAAAAGAATGTAAGGTTAGACATTTATCTTTTACTAAAGCGGAATAGTAAGATTGGCTGGGTTTGCTAAAGGTTTATTTGTTTCCCCTTCATTTAAAAAGGAATTGTTTCAGTGGGGACAAAAGAAATACTAGAATTCAAGCAAATGTATTAGGTTTTGTTACAGGTTGATTTTCCTATTTCTGCATTTGTTCCTCCTGTGTTGCCAGCTTTAGAGGATACTTTCTTTGCAGCCAGTATTTTACTTTGCTGTCAGACACCTGTTCCCAGAAAGTCTGATTAGTATAATGTGCCCCAGTCTAACAAATTCCTTTTTCTCAACCCAGGTCAGAGCTTGCAGTAATTTCTCGGTCAAAATCATCTTCTGCCAAACTTCTTACAGCTGTTGGCCTTATTCCTTCTGAGAGGCTGAGTAAAGCTTTCATATTTGGGAAGAAAGTTTATTTCCACTTTAACCGTCGGAATAACAAATTGTCAGGTTCACATGTCTTAAGTTTTTGCTGGTTTATTTTTGATAGTTTGAGAAAGTTAATTGCCAACCTATATTCCTTCAGAGACTAATGTATTTCTGAATTAATTAGTATCTTATGTGTCTTAAGCAACGAAACATTCTCTAAAATGTACTCATGACACTGTTGATGTTATTTCTAGAGTAACTTCCACTGGGTCAGTGTTAAAAAGATTTGTATATCTACGTTCTCATATTGTATCAGAGGATATTAGAGCTGGGATACTGATTGCTCATGTGAATAAAGAAGAGTTAGTTGGTCTGTCTTTGCTGGGATCTTTAAAATGTTGGATGAAAAGGGTTACCCAGATTTTTCATCCATCCTTTCCAAAATATAATAGAAACTTTTCTTCTAGTTCAGGTTCCTTTTCAGGAAACACATTATGCATTTCCAGCAAGGCACATGCAAACAACATTTTAACATTTCGAAAAGCAATGGCAGGGAGGTTCAAAAAGGAAAGGAGGATCCTCCCAAATCCAAGGACAAGCTAAGAGAATAGACTGATTATATGGCATTCCATGGGCTTTCCCTTTCCCACAATATCAGTCCTGTCAAGCTTTCACCAAGTCTAGGTATTTGTTTTCCTCTGTGGCTCCAGATGACTTTTGGCGCATTCATTTTAAAAGGCTACATCTGGCAGTGGGATTCCCTTCCTCTTGTTCAGGGGATTCCACTTCATCCAACTAGTCCAATCTTCCCTGTTCCCTCCTATTGTAGATCAGATGCTGTATTAGGGATTATAGAACTTGTTCCTCCAGAACTAAGAGGGAAAGGATTTTATTCAAAGTTTTTTTTTTCTAATACCAAAGAAAGAAGAAACATGGAGATCTGTCATAGGCCTTTCTTTTTAAACCGTTACAAAGCATTTTCAGTTTTCTGCATTGCCTTTTGGTTTCTCAACAGTTGTAAAAAATTACAAAGTGCCTTGCTCTTGTAATAACCCATTGCAGGTTACGTGACTGTTTTATTTGTGCATATTCTTTTACAGATTGTCAAGAATCTGACTTGGGTACAAAATATTTTTCTCAGCCTGATTTTTCAGGAGAACATTGAGAAATTGTGTCTCCTCCCATCTCATGACAGTGTTTCTGGATACATCCTACACAATGGCTTTTCTTCATCAGGACAAAATGAAATGTTACTAGTAACAATTTCTAATATTTACCAACCAGACTTTGGCATCTGCCAGAACATATCTCAGAATTTTAGGTTTCATGGCATCTACTATTCTCATGATTCCTTTTGGCAAAACTTTACATGAGGAATATTCAGTTGCTGTTGAGTCTTTCAGCTTTTTCCTGGTTAGGGGTCGCCACAGCGGAACTCCAGTCCGCTAATGATTGGCAGTAGATTTTTACGTGCCGAGTTGCTGGCCCTGACGCACAGCCTTCAACGAAGGTACGCCCATTCACGCATGTCTCCACACAGAAGACGCTCTAGCTGAGAATCGAACAGGACGTCTTTACTGTGGGGCGACAATGCTACCGCAGCACCACCACCGGATTCAGTGCTTCATCAAATCAGTTTGGACTCAACATCATCTTTTCATTTCAAATTCCAGTGTTGGAATTTGTGAAAAAGGACTTGCCAGCCCAGCTATCTGGAATTTTGTAAGTAATCATATGTTATTTGTGAATCTCACCATGATTCATATGCTTGTCTTGGCTCAGGGTTTAATTCAGGCTATTCTTGCAAAGTAGTTTCTGGGAAATGAAAGAGGGATTTCCACTTTTCCTGAACAGATTCAAGATTCTGAATCTGAACAGGAAGATGCAAGGACGGATATAGTTTTTTCCCTCAGATGTCTAATTCAGACTCAGAGGAGAGCTCAGTTTCTGATTCTCTCTCTGGAGGTTTCTCTTTCCCTGACACTTAGTAGAATGTGCCAGTGTTTTCCGTGGGAGAACAGTAAGGTTTCTCAGTCCTTCAGAAAATACTATGAGCTGTTACAGAAAGATTTACGAGAATCTGCACTCATTTCTCCTGTCCTGTTTACTGTAGAGGATGTGTGTGCTCTTTCCTGCAATTTTCCTGATAGTCAGCTGCCCAAAAAAGGCAGATTGGATATATAAAGTTTCTCAGTCTTTTAAATGTTTGTACACTATTCTCAAACATGATCCCACTGTTGATACATCATTTAGTTAATTCCAGTCCTACTCTTTCTGGTAAGGATGGAAAAACTATTACTAGATATGGGAAAAAAGTGTATACTTCTGCAACTTTGATTTTAAGAATTTTGTATTGACAGGCTCATATGTTAAAGTTTGTTCATCAGATTGGAGAATGTTTTATCTGTAATTTCTTCTTGTGGGGAAAAGTCTGATTTAAATAACTTGGTTTCTTCTATTGCACAGGTCAGTACTCATTGTTTTCAGTGTGTGTATAACTCTGTTCATACTTATTCCAGGGCTGTGACCACTGGTACTGTTATGAGGAAGTTTGCATTTCTGCATTCTTATAACATCTCAGATGGTAGTAAAAATTAGATTTTAAATTCTTCCTTGGATAGGGATTTAGAGTTTGGATCCTTTACTGCAGAGTTGATCAAAACGTGTGATGAAAGGGGCAAGGTGATCCAGGGAATCTCTTAAGATTTTTTAGACCTTCTCTTCCAAATTTTGCAAAGGATTTTCTATCTCCTATCCAAGTTTGGTAACAAAAAAAAAAGCAGTACAAAAACTGTCGTCAAAAGTAGGTAAATACACATGTAAAAAGCAAAAAAAAGTCTCAAACTTCCAAGGACAGCCTAGTAAGTGTGAATGACTGTTCAGCAAATCTTGTGACCCCCCCCCAAACAACTTTTTTCTTCCAGAAACTCTGAATCTCCATTTTTCTCTTTGGCAAAAGATTGTTTCAGACGATTGGGTTCTGAAAATCATTCATCAAGGTTACATATGGCAGAGGGAGGAAATTCCTCCTTTCCAAGGGGTCATTTCTCATCCTCCGCATCAGACTCTTTTGTTTCCACTAGTTCTTCATCACATACTGTCCCAAGGAGTGATAGAACCAGTTCCTCTTTCCTGGTTGGTGAAGGGGTTTTTATTCTAGCATTGTCCTAGTGCCAAAGAAATGCTTGAAGACCAGTTCTGGATCTTTCTTTCCTAAACCTGTTTGTGATAGTGTCCAAATTTGAAATAATGTCACTACACAACCTGTTACCTTGTATTACTCTTTCAAGTTTCGTGGCAATGATAGACTTTAATGATGCTTATCATTACATACCTATTCATCCAGACTTCAGACATTTCTTCAAGTTTTAGTATGTCTGGATCACATTATCAAATCTCTGCTATACCCTTTGGACTATCCACTGCACCAAGAGTGCTCACAATGTGCCTTGCTCCAGTTACAGCTCATTGCAGGCTGCAGGATATTCACATTTTTCCATATTTAAATGACTTGCTCATCTTTGCAGAGTCTTTTTCAGTGTCAGGAATCTCATTGTCTTGGGTGAGCGATGTCTTAAGGTGGGATTCCAAGAGAACATTCAAAAGTCTTTCTTGTTTTATTAAATTTTCACTTATGACGAAGGCAATCTTACATTTATATAAATGAAAACAAACCATATTGACATAATTTTAGTTGCAAACATTATTCATCACAAACCATATTGACATAATTTTAGTTGCAAACATTATACAGCACTTATAAACTATCCAGTCATTGTTAATCTGATATTATGTAGCTCATTCAAATCCTGCCTTCTTTCAAATCTTGTTCCTCTTCTGCATATACTATCATCACAATTTCCATTTTTTTGTGTGTAATTTGCTTCAGTACTTTTCTAGAGATCCCAGTTCCAGTTTTTTTTATCTCTGTTACTATATTCAGTATTTGGTTTAGACTTTGATTTTCATTTTCTAGTAATTGCTTTTTTGGCAGCCACCATAATTAGACTCAGCAAGTCTAACTACTCATGTACACCAACCCCTTTGCTCAACGTTTTCTGGAATTCATAAATTCCAGTGCCTTGAATCAACTTGTACACACCCCCACCAGGGATAGCAATATCCTAGACCTGGTCATTATCAACACCAGAGGTCATTTCCTTGTTGGTCAGATCCGACCACAAAAAAATCACCCTAGACATCCACATCCCGCCCCCCACCACTGTAAAAAATTTCTCCAAAGCCAACTTCACGCTTCTTAAGACAGAAGTGGCAAACTTCACGACACCCATGCTGACAGACAATAGAGGTATGACTGCTGAATCTTATACAATTGCACTTTATAAGCACTTACTGAGTGCATGGATCATGCTATCCCTAACAGAACCAAGATGCTGTCCTCCAAAAAAAGGAAGCCAATCTGGTGATCCCCTGGCATAAACAAACTCTACAACAGAAGAAAGAAACTGTTGCAAAAAAGAGTAAAATCCCATGATTGGAACTCCCTGGTCAGCCTCCGTAAGAAGCTGAGATCCCTCATAAAATCCTCCAAAGCTAGTTACGAAAACAAAATTGCCACTGATTCTAAAGACAACCACATAGCATTCTATAGGTATGTCAAGAATCTCAATGGCAACACACAGATCTGCTCTGAGTTATAGCACAATGGCACTAAATATACAGAACCAACTGATATTGCCAACATACTGGCAGATAGCTTCAGTGCTAATTTTACCCCCTTCTCACCCCCTAAAGGTCCCCATCTCTATACGGAAGAATGCAAAATCCCTGTAATCACAGCTGCACAGGTAAAAAACACACTCTCCAAAGCCAAGAACACAGCATCCATGCGATCTGACAACATCCCAGGCTGCCTTCTACACGAACTACAGAATGAACTGGCACGCCACCTATGTGCCATGTTCAATCATAGCCTCACCTCAGGCTTTGTGCCCACTGAATGGCGCACAACAACAATTATCCCACTCCACAATGGGGGAGCCACCACGGACCTCGGGAACTACTGCTCCATTAGCCTGACGAGCCTGGTCTACAAGGTCATGGAACTTATCATCATGGAACTTATAAACAAAGACACTGGTAATCTCCAAACTCTGGACCCCACCCAGTTCGGGTTTGTAAAAGGCAGATCATGTCTCCTAAACCTGAAATAGTTCTTTGGCTGGGCTTGTATAGGCCCCAGGGCTGATAGCCTAGTACCTACCTATGAACCTATGAAGCAGTCACTAAAGCTGTAGACAAGGGTAAGGTGGTTCAGACAGCCTATCTAGATCTCGCCAAGGCTTTCAACACCATCCCCCACTCTGGAATTTCATAGATAAACTCACTAAACTAGGTATAAATCCCTATGTCACAAGATGGGTTTCTAACTGGCTCACTGACAGAACCCACACTGTGAATGTAACAGACTCCAAATCTGACTTAAGACCAGTGACAAGTGGAGTACCACAGGGTTCAGTTCTGGGTCCTCTCCTGTTTGGTATCTACTTCTCTGAAGTACAGGCTAACACAGAAGGTCTTTGGCTAACGAAGTTCGCAGATGACTGCAAATTAGGAGCCATAATCAAAATTCCTAACTATGTAGACATCCTACAAAAGGGCCTCACTGAGACAGATGCCTGGTGTCAAAGCTATGGCCTCAAGCTCAATGCCAAAAAGTGCATTGTCATCCCCTTTGGTAAAAACTCTATACCCATGAACTACAGCATAGGCGGTAAGTCTACTTAACACTGAAAGTGTGATAAGAGACCTAGGGACACACAGGTGGACAGTAGTCTCTCCTTTGATAATCACATCGCCACAGTAGTCAGGAAAACCTTTTCCATGGCACACCTCATCACAAAAGGTTTCTCAAACAGGAAAAAGAGATCATTGTTCCTCTCTACTCATTACTCACTTCCAATTTTTGCTATTTCTTAAAGTAATGATTTTTTTGTAAACTTTGTAAACTTGTTTCTCTTTGAAATGGTCTTTCATTCATTGTGTTATGACTTCCAATTTTTGCTATTTCTTAAAGTAATGATTTTTTTATATAATGTACTTAGTATTTAGTGGAGCTTTTCTCCTCGGGCCTCTGCTGAAAATGGACATGTATCCAGCCAGACTAGCCCGGTCAACAAATGTAAAATAAAATAAAATTAGACCCATTATAGAGTACAATGCCCCTTTTGGTATGTACCTCACAAGACATCTACAACAACTAGAAAGGCCGCAGAAATACCTCACAAAGAGGATTACCGGCCTCAAACAGATGCCCTACGCAGACCTTCTCAAAAAACTCCAGCTTTACTCCATTGCATATCGCCTACTCAGAGGCGATCCCTGCCTAACATACAAAGCTATGTCAAACCCAGAGCTGTTGGACATGCTCCACTTAAAGAAATCCCAATCCCTCCGAGCTACACGCTCTAGGGACCTAAACCTTGTCACCACAATAAACAGAACATGCTGGAGGGATAGATTCCTGTCCCAGAGACTTCCCATACTCTGGAACAAACTACCTATCTATATCAAACAAAGCTCCTCATTAGCACTCTTCAAGAAAAATTTTGGTGAGTGGATGGGAAATAGGAAATTCACCCTGGGGATCACTTCTGTGGCTCTGCTCGACAAGGGCACTGGAAAATATTTTTTTTTTGGGGTGGCGAAAGCCAGGGTACCTTTTTGACTGGGCTTATATAGGCCCTAGGGCCAATAGCCTAGTACCTACCTATGAACTATGTCTGGGCAATTCGGATTCTGTATCATAGCTCAAAAAATAATTTCATTAGTTACACCAAATTGCTCACCCAGTATCTCTGACAGAGTAGTCTGCAGGGAATCTTTAAAGTCTGCCAACTCATTACACTCCCAGAAAATATGTTCCCAATTACCTATTTTTTCCTATCACACCTCCAACATTTGCTGTCTACTTGATTTAAAATTCTTTGGAGTCTTCTTGGGGTATAAAAATACCTATGTAAACATTTCCAAACAAAGATTGTGCATCTTTTTTAATAGCAGCTTGTGTTCTAGATTCTACTGAAAACTCTACCAGTGCTGGTCTTCTGTTTAGGATCCCCGTATTTCTTTCTCTTTGCCTATACTCTGATATCAATCTTTGATAGGGAAGGCAATGTCTAGCCTGCAGTCTAAATATATTCTTGGCATCTTCACATTCTGTTACCTTTCCCTCTAATTATTTGCTAGCAATACCTTGGTTCTTTTGCAAATATTTTCTGCTACTTTATGAATATAATAATGTTCTGTAGTCCTATCTTGCCTTCATTCTTACATATGGGATCGGAGCTGATCCTCGGCTCTGACTCTGCCTATTTACAAGCTGGAAGTCTTCTAGTTGGCTCGTGGCTAGGTAGGTATCCCATGGTGCACCAGTACAATCCCCAGATCTCGTTTGCCACGTCTACGGGTTCGGTTGTGCTTCTCGTTGGCTCTGGGTAAGTTTTTGCATTTATTCAAAATTTATTCAAAATTTTTTGGACTGTTTAGTTGTTGTTGTCGAAACTGTTATTATATCATTGTTTAGTCATAGTTAGCATAATTGCAATTTAGAATAGTTAGTCTTTATAATTGCGCCATTTCTGTGCAATCACTTGGTACATTTTCCTTTTGGTCTCATAGTATTGGTATCCTGTGTACTCTTTTCATGTTTATTAATAGAATTAGTATTTGTAGGCGCCTTTCCTCTCAGTTAGACTGTGTGTTGTTATTAGGCATAAGTCAAAGTTTTTTGCAGATTTCTGCTTGCTAAATTGTTACCGTTGTTAACAGAATGAGGTTCTGTTTTCTTGTGGAGTATTTTGATAGTTTGAGTGTGTGACTTCTCTGCTTATTGTAACTTTCACTAGGTCTGTTTTAGTTAGAAGACCTAGTTTTTTTCTGTTTCCTTTTCTGCCTGGGTTAGGCCCGTTTAAGTTAGATGACGTAGTCCTTATGGTGTCTTTCTCTTTCCTGCAGGGCTAGGCCTGTTTAAATTAGAGGACCTAGTCCCCTCCTCTTTTCTCTGTGTGGGTGTGTGCTTATCTCTGTGAGAATGTCTAAAGAAAGGAAGGACCATAAGCCATCTGGCTTTAAGAAATGTATTAAATGCTCACAGAAGATGTCCATAACGGATGGTCACAGTAACTGCGTTTACTGTTTGGGGACCATCCATTTACAGGAAACTTGCTTATTTTGCCACTCTTTCAGTGCTAGGGTGTTGCAGGAAAGAAAAAATAAGCTCATCCTAGAAGGTCTTCTTAAACCTTCCTGTGAGGAAGATCTGGCTAGCTCTTCCTCCTCTTCTAGATCTCAGGGATCTGAAAAGGAAAAGTCTAAGTCCTCTAAGAGGCTCTCCCTGGCACCGGCTGGTGTCTCGGAGCCACCTCTTAAAATCACTAAATCGGACATGTCCACTGTCTCATCGGCTCCACAGAGCTTGGTGCCTTTTGAGAGCAATACTGTGATTACAGGGTCGGCCCCAAGTAGCTTGGAGCTGACTGCTGAGAATATCTCTCCGAGCTGGTCTATGGATCTTCTACTGATCTCCCCTGTATTGAAGTCTCCGATACTGCAGAGATCCCGCTCTCCTACTCTGTCCTCCAGGTCTTCCAGGAGTTTATCGGAAGAAGATGGGGAGAGGGTAGTGCTGAGAATTCTGAAGTCATCTGCTTTACCTAAATTATTGTTGGCTCCAACCCAGTTGGTTCCGGAGTCACTTGAGTCTGTTAAGCCCCCTTCGGTCATTCCTCCTTCGAGCCATGCTGGTCTTTCGGAGCCGGAGTGTTTAGTACCACTGGTGGAACCCTCGGCTCCAGCTCCCCCTGTGGATGTTTTGGAGCAGAGTTCCGCTCCGACACTCTCGGTGCCGACCGTGGTGTCTAGGAGCCAAAGCTCCCCAGTCGGCCGTGACAGGGATGCCTAGAACCGAACCTCTTCAGTTCTGAGTCTTCCTTTTGGCGCGTTGGCGAGGGTGAGTTCGGATCCTACGTCTATCTCAGAGCCGATTGCTCTGGTGCCAATGGCATCCTTGGTCTCCTCGGAACTGGGGAGGTCTTCAAGGACGGAGAGGTCAGCATTCGGGATGATGAGGAGTGTGCTGTCCCGATCTTCAGCTCCTACCAGGGGTACTGACACTCTTCCCCCCTAAGGCACCTACTTCTGTCTCGGCTCCTACTCTCTCTGTGGACAGCAGACATCCTAAGCCTTAGGAGCCACAGGCTGGTGGCCCCCACTGTTCCGAGACCTCATCGGAATATCTTTCCGAGGAGCCCCCATGGAAGAGGACATGTAAGAGGAAGCATGTAGACTGCCAGGATAAGTCTCTGACCTCTGACACTGACCTCGAGGAGTCAGAAGGGTCCCCCAAGTCGTCCTCTGATGATGTCTCCTTCGTAGACATCCTGGAAATCCATAAACAGTGGTACGGCTGTCACACCTTCTGATGAGGAGTCAGTGTACCTGAAGACTTTCGGGTCTTATCCTTCAGCCTCTTGGGTGTCTCCACCCTTCGATGAACTGATGGAGCTAGTTAGTCGAAAGGTGTGGGATACTCCTGATGCCGTGGAGCCAGTCACCAGGAAATCGAATAAGTTTTTTTCTACACTCCCAGAAAAGGATTTTTTTTGTCCAAAGGTGTTCCCGTAGATGCCATGGTGGTGGCGGCGGCAGCCACTAAGAAAGGAGCTAGCTGAGACAACTTCTGTCCATCCGCCGAATAAGGAGTCCCGAATGATGGACACATACGGGAAGCGTATCTTCTCTTCAGTGACATTTACCCTTAGATCGCTGAACTACCTGACTCACTTCACGAGGCTTCAGAGAGAGCTCCTTAAAGAATTAGGAGATTCTCTAAAAGGTACATATACTGAGGGGAGTCCCTGACAAGGTGTCTGCCCAGTTGTCCACATTGAACTCTATCATCAACTCGTCCATGCGGCTTATTTCATATGTAGCCGATGGAGTGAGTAGAGCAGCTGGTTCAGGAATTTCCCAAAGGCGCAACCGTTCAAGTCTACCTTTACCAATGCCCTCTTCGACGGTTCCTCAGTGTTTGGATCCAAGGTAAAGGACACTCTCACCCAGTGCAAGCAAGAAAGAAAAACACTCTCTGCCATGGGAGTATGTTTTACTGTTCCCTCTAGACCATATCCTAAGGTCAGAGGGGTGGTAAAATGTGGTTCAAGAAGTCCCAGAGGTTTTTCTAGGATGCACAGGGTGACTCCTCCTTTAGAGGCAGAGGAGGAGGAGGAAATGGTAGATGTCACCCTAGAGGCAGGGGCAGTCTGCAAAACCAGGTAGTTTGCGATTCCTTTCGGGGCCAACATTACCAGCGCTCCTGATGTGGAGTCCGACTGTGCTTCTCTGGGGCCGGTTGGAGGTTGCATTTCTTTGTATCCAGAAGCCTGGCTGGGTATCACTCAAGACAAGTGGGTACTAAGAATTATTACCAGAGGTTATGTCATACCCTTGTCTCTTCCACCCTTTGTCCCCAAAAGGATCCCAGATGTTCCACCCAATCACAGGGATCAGTCAGCTGTGGAAGTCAACAAGTTGCTGTCAAAAAGAGTCATCCAAACCATCCCAGCAGAACAAATAGGATCCGGAACTTACTCCAGATTTTTTTTAATGCCAAAACATACAGGGGACTGGAGGCCTATTTTGGACCTCAGCAGATTAAATGAATCAGTAAAAACGGACAAGTTCCAGATGGTGACACTGCAGTCTAGTAGGGAAAGACAATTGGATGTGCTCAGTAGATCTCTAAGACGCCTACTACCACATAAAAATGGACAGGGTGTCGAGGGGTCATCTACGCTTCTGGCTGGGAGCCAGTAATTACCAGTTTCGTGCTCTGCCCTTTGGGCTCACCACAGACCCCAGGGTGTTCACCAAGTGTATGGTGGTAGTGACAACTCACCTGAGATGTTGAGGATTCCAGGTGTTTCCATATTTGGATGACTGGCTCTTGATTGCCCCCACCAGGCATCTACTTCTTCAGACCAGGGACGCTACCATTCAGCTTTGTGCCCAACTGGGAATTTCTATAAATTGGGAAAAATCTGCCTTATTGCCTTCTCAATCTGTGACTTTTATAGGTGCAGAGATAGAAACAGTAGACATGTTGGCTCGTCTTCCTGTTGAAAGGGCGCAGAATTTGGTTCTTCATTTTCAACGTCTTCTCCCCTTACGAAAGGTCAAAGCCAAGACTATTCTGCATCTTCTAGGGACCATGGCTTCCACCATATTACTAGTGCCACTAGCCAGACTACACATGAGGATTCTTCAGTGGCTCCTGTCTTCCCAGTGGTCTTTTCAGCACCTGCCATTATCTCATCACATTCTACTGATAGACTCTTGCAAAAAAGACCTCCTTGGGTGGACCCTACCCAATGAGTTAACCATGGGCACTTCATTTGTTCCTCCCCAACCTGTTGCCACTGTGACCACGGATGCCTTACAGATGGGGTGGGGGGGTGCATTATCTAGGCAGGACTGTCCAAGGCACATGGCAAAATCACAAGGCTCACCTGCATATCAACGTTCTAGAGATGAGGGCGGTGCTCCTGGCGTTGCAAGCACTTCACGACCTTCTGCCTCTGGGGACTATTACAATACAATCAGACAACATGTTGGTAGTATGGTATATCAACAAACAGGGTGGACCCAGATCTTACCCACTCTGTCGAGAGGCCATTCGAGTTTGGAAATGGGCGATATCTTCCAGCGTTTTCTGGTGGCAATGCACATTCTGGGGACTACCAACATGATGGCCGACAAGCTCAGCCGGGCAATCCTGATGCCTCATGAGTGGTCTCTGAAATAGGATACAGCGGAACAGATTTTCCGCAGATGGGGACAGCCTTGCTGCGATCTCTTTGCCAGCCCAATCAATGCCAAATGCAGCAGCTACTTCTCCCTCATCCCCCCTCCAGGGGAGTCACCGAGAGACGCCCTTGTTCACGATTGGCCCCTGGAACTCCTTTATGCTTTTCCTCCCTTTCCTCTCATTCCCAAGGTTATTCAGAAAACGAAACGGCTGTGAAGCAAACTGATCATCATTACTCCTTACTGACCTAGTCAGGTTTGGTTCCCCTTCCTCGGGCCTCTTCTCCTAGACGATCCGTGGATTCTGGACCCAATTCCAGACCTGTTGACTCACATGTCAGGTTCGCCTCACCCCTCCTTACACACCCTCAGTTTGACAGCGTGGCTGCTCCATTTCCATCCCTAGTCAGGCTTCACGACTTCTCACCCTCCGTGACTCGTATCCTTACCTCTTCTCATAAACCTACTACCAGGAGACTATATTCCAGTAAATGGAGAAGATTCTCTATCTGGGCAGAGAAAATGAATGTTGACCCTTACACTGCCTCCATTCCAGTGGTTTTGGAATTCCTGTCTGAGCTTTTTCACCAGGGATCTGCAGCTGTCACTATCAGAGTTCAATTAGCAGCGATTTCAAATTTTCATCTAGGCTTTCACGATTCTAATCTGATGTCACATAGGCTGTGAAAAACTTTCCTTAAAGGTGCCACCTTGTTAAGACCCCCCTTTCAAGAACCTGTTGCCTCATGGGATTTAAATTTTGTGTTATCCAAATTAACTTCTGCGCCCTTTGAGCCTTCTCATTAATCCCCTTTGAAATTCCTCTCTTGGAAAACTTTGTTTCTGGTGGCTATCATGTCGGCCAGACGGGTATCAGAGTTACAAGCATTGTCTTTGAATCCCCTTTACCTGATTTTTCACAAGGACAGGGTGTCCCTTCATACCAATCCTTCCTTGGTCCCCAAGGTCTGTTCCCATGCCACCTTGAATCAATCCATAGAACTTCCAGTGTTCTTTCCAAATCATTCCAACGCAGCTGAATACAGGTTTCATCAGCTGGATGTCCGTAGACAATTACGTTTTTATTTGCACCTAACTAAGGAAATCAGATCAATTATTTATTTCCGTTTCCAAGTCCAGGTCAGGCTTACCAGTTTCCAAAGTAACACTCTCTAATTGGATTTCTAGCTGTATACCTTAATGTTTACAACTCTGAGGGTAGACCTTTACCCTTTAAAATTAAGGTTCATTCTACAAGATCTCAGTCTACCTCTGCAGCCTTTCAAGCCAGGGTCTCACTTGATAATATTTGTGCAGCAGCAACGTGGGCTACCCCTCACACTTTTATTACTCATTACAAATTGGATTTAACCTCCAGGGGTAGAGCATCTTTTAGTTCCACGGTACTCAGGAATATTTTTCCTTGAGCCACCCAAGAATAAGGCGCTAGGGATGCTGTCCCATATGTAAGAATGAAGGCGAGATAGGACTAAAGAACATAAAGAAGTTATGTATTCACCATAACGTTCCATGTTTGTAGTCCATTTCGCTCTTCATTCTTATGAACCCACCTTCCTACCCCCATCCTGGAAGTACCTGGAGACAGAAACATATCTTTTTTTATGGAGACCTTTTAGTATTGACTTCTTTTGTATATTTGTTATTGTCTCTCCTAGTTAGCAGCAAACAAGATCTGGGGATTGTACTGGTGCACCATGGGATACCTACCTAGCCACGAGCCAACTAGAAGACTTCCAGCTTGTAAATAGGGCAAATTGGAGCCGAGAATGGGCTCCGATCCCATATGTAAGAATGAAGACTGAGATGGACTACAAACATGGAACGTTATGGTGAGTACATAACTTCTTTTTTGTTCGGTTATTGTTATTCTCCTTAAGGATCTGCATCCAAAGTCATAGTCTGTTCTTGTTTCTTGAGCTCCAACCTGTTTTATCATCATCCCTTTCCACTTTGAATTATAGGTTTCTGCTTGTGTTGTGTATAGGTGCCTTAACAGTGTAGCTCTGAAATGACCCTTCAGATCTGGTAATCCCAAACTGCCTTGTTCACTTGGAAGAATTATCTTATTCTACTTGACTCATGTAATGTTCCTATCCCAGATAAAGTCCTTCAAGTCTTTATTAATTCCTATTGACATCTTCTCTGGTGATAAAAAATGTCTGACCTGTGTATAAAACTAAAGGGACTAAAACATTTATAACTGCTTGTATCCTGCAGTCCATATCCATATAACAGAGCTTCCAGTTTCTCAGTTTTTGTATTATCTTTTGTTTAGTCTCTTCCTACATATGCTTAGCTACCACACCAGAATCCTTTTTAATCCATACTCCTATAAGTACTTCATTTTATCATGTCCTCATAAATATGGATATTGCTGAAAAGTTCACATGTTGGGTACATAATTTATAGCTATTGCCTTTGTTTAGCTTCATTAATTTTGTATCCTGAAAAGGTTTGAAACTGCCTCAAAATGTTCCACAACACTATAATGTCCTTTTCTGGTTTTATTAGGTATAAAATAATGTCATCCATTCAAATGTCTTTCTTGACTCTGTCACACAGGATTGTGTTCCTGGAATGTCAGCTAGACACCTCAGTTCAAAGAGCTTTTTTTCCACAGGACAAAAAAAAAAGGATCTTTATCTAGATGTATTTATAAGGTTTTCCACTCAGGCTTCAGTCACTGCAAGGGAATACCTCAGGATTTTGGGTCTGTTATGAGAATCATAATACCCTTGGCAAGACTCCACATGAGAAAGATAGAGTGGTATCTGAAATCACTTTGGTCCCAGCATCAGTGTCTTTTATCTTTTCTAATCCCAGTGCTGGGGTTTGTCAGAAAAGAGATCTTTTGGTGGAGATAACAGATATCCTTAAATCCAGGTCTTCTCAATGCCCCAAAGCTGTTAGTCACTACAGAAACTTTGCCATTTGAGTGCAGCAGTGTGGGACACCAAGGATAAATGCAAGTGCATAAAAATCAAGGAGATGCTTGCTGTGATCATGGCACTCTGCTGTCTGTCTAAACCATCTTTGGTCCTTGGGATCTCTTTAAGTGGTTACAGACAATGCCACAGTCATGTGGGACATTGGAAAGCAAGGGTGAACCAGTTCATACCCCCCTTTGCTGACAAACCAGTTTAGCCTGGGATATAGTTTCACAGCACAGTCGCACTGTGCAGGCATCCTACATTTTGTCAGAGCAAAGTTGTGGTGGAGAAAAGCTGAACAGGACAAAGGCAGACTCTCACACATGGAAACTAGATCAGGGGGTCTTCCAAGATTTGATCAATCCGTGTGAAGTTCTTCCAGTAGACATCTTTGTCTCCTGTCTGAACAATCAGCTTGTAAAGTTCTGTTCCAGGACTCCATGCAAAAAGGCCTGGAAGACAAATGCCTTTTCTTTTCCATGGACAGGAATGGTCCTGTATGCCTTTCCACCCTTTACAGTAATGTCTAGGGTACTTTTGAAGATTCAGAAGGAATCCTCCAAGGTTATGGTGACTGCCTTCTAGCCCAGGCAGCTGTGAATCTCTTGTCTTTTTTCATCTGATTTAACATGTGTGTAGTTGGATCCAACTGGATTTGACCTGAGCACCTTATGCCAAAGCATTGGATTAAAGAGCTCTGACTCCTCTCCTACCCACAATTCTCTTTCTTGCCTGAGACACCTCAGATCTCATTTGCCTCCTGTGAGAGCTAGGTGTATGGATCAAGAGCTCGCCTTTATTTCATGATAAGTGAATGTTTTTTTTCCTCCTCTTCCCTTGTTAAAACTAGTTATTAACTTAGGCTTTAAAGTCTGCTTAGAATAGAGTAGACATTTAGTGCAGTTCTTTCTTCTGCATATGTTTGTGTAGCTAATATCAGCAGAACGTCCTTGGATGTAGATTAGACTCTTTCTTAGAGTACTAGTGTTTTTCTAGTAAGTATAGTTAATAAGTTTTCATGTCCTCAGGATTCAAAAAGTACTCTTCCTGCAGGCATAAAATCCCTCCCCAAAATCCACAATGTCAGTGTGTATACTCCTTGAGGCCTTTGCACTTTCAAGCATCCTGCTCCATTTGTGCTGCCTTCAGCTCCAGAGCCTTACAGGGACATAAAGAAAAATGTATACTTAAAGGTCTTATTTTTCTCCAGACAGGGTCCATTATGTCCTTGGACCCAAATGCGTCCATTTCCTCTTTTCCCCCTGATAAGAAGAAAGATAAAGAGAGGTATAGATATAAAGAGAAAGAAAGAGAGAAATCTAAAGAAAATTCCAAGCATCCTGAAGATGAAGGAAAGATTCAGAAAAGGTCTCTCGAGCACACAGTTATTACTGGTCCGGCACTAAGGTTTTGGAGACACTCGGATTCAATTTTTTCTCAGATCCAGACTCCATCTTCAGAGTCTTATTTTACTTCAGCCCTGATCTGTGCTTCATTCTCTGATTTTGTAGGAAGGACCTTCAGGGCATGTTTCAGTAGCTTTTTCTTCCAGATCTAGCAATTCCACTACAAGTCCCATAGAATTTGATGTTGACTGGGTGAAGAGATTTCTGAGGACTCAGATTCAGATGCGAGTCCTCTCAGCTCTGTCTTCAAGGAATGAACTGGGATCAGTCCCTCCCTCCTAAGCTGTTCAATCTTCTCTGCTTCCTATCCTGTCTCCATTCCCAGAGGCGGTATATTTCGGATCTGGTCTTCCCACAGTACCAGCATTAGAGTCGACAGCTGTCGAAACTTCAGCATTGACTTCTTAGTTCGCTCGCTTGACTCAGAATCTTTTGGGTCAGGAAGAGACCTATATCCAGGGAATTGGTGTCAGGGCACCAGTTGTCAAGACTTTCAGAACTGCTGCTGGAGGCCTTGGCAATTGATAGCTCAGTTCTGAGGTCGTCCTCAGTGCCCTCAGCCCTTGTATTCAAGAGTGGTTCTGACCTTTCCAATTGGGTCGGCTTTTTTTCAGCTCCAGTGGCTGGATCGGCCTTGGAGGCTGTGGTGAAGGCCTTGGCTTGACCAAGATATTTGGTATGCTTCCAGTGCTGGGATCCATCCAGACTCCCTTTGAAGACTGTACCCTCCTCTTGTCATGCCATCAGACAGGGACATGCGGATCTATTAGGCTTCAAGACTCCTCGACCCTCATGTCCCTCTTCTGGCACATTCCTCAGAAAAGGACCTGTAAGAGGAAGCATATCAAGTCTTCCCCTGAGCATGTCAATGTAGACATCAACTTAGATGAGGGAGAAGGTACTCCAAGATCTCCCCCAAAGATGTCCTTCAGAGAAATCCTAAAATTGATGAAACCACATGGAGGATGGTCCCCTGATGCCCCTTCTTCCCAGTGACTTGCTGTTTCTTCAAGCTTTTGGTTCCAGCCCTTCAAACTCCTCAGTGATCATTCCTTCCAACACAGTTGTCGACCTCCTTACTCGTAAATCTTGGAAAAAACTGATCTAGCAGAACCCATCCCTAAAATGCCAGATAGAATCTTAGCTGCTCCAAGGGATAGGAAGTTCTGAGTGAAAGCTCCCTCTTGTAGATCCCATGGTGGTAGCAGCAGGCATGAAAAAGGAACTGTCTAAAGAGAGTTCCTCTGTTCATCCCCCTAACAGGCAGTCTAGGACTTTTTACAGATTGCAAAATGGACATACATTTCAGCCACTTTCTCGGTTTGTACTCTGAATTATATGGCTCACTTGATATATTTCCAGTGGGTTTGATTAAGGAACTTTCAAATTCTATTGTGGGTAACTACCAGCAATCTTCCAAAATACTGTGGAGTTCCATTTGTCAGTTCTTCAAGCAACTATGAATGTATCCAAGAGACTGCTTTCCAGTGCAGCCAATGGTGGAGCCTGTGCAGCTGATACCAGCATTATGAGGTGTTGTCATGCCTGGATGCGGTTATTTGACTTTGCAGAAAGCTTCAAAATATTCTTCACCATTGTCCCTTATGATGGTTCCACCTTGTTTGGACTGAAAGTCAAGGACACTCTTACCAGAAGTGGACAGGATGGTAAGACCTTGTCTGCCATTGGAATCCATTTTTCAACCCTTCAGAGATCCTTCACCAGGAATCAATGAGGGGGTAAAAAGATGTGGTTCAAAAAATCTCAAGGCTTTTACCAGGACACTTCTGGGGACAGGCCTACGAGAGGCAGAGGTGGAGGCAGTTCCACAGGACATCACCCCAGAGGCAGAGGTGGTCTGCAAAATAAAGTTTTCCATAGTCCATTCACAGCGAAGTCTTTCCAGCATCCCTGAAACCTTGCCCAACTGCTGCACCCTGGAGGCAGTCGGGGGATGCTTCTCCTTATACTCCTAACCTGGCAGTACATAACATGAGATTCATGGGTGCTAAGGATCATTTCCAGAGGTTATGCAATTCCATTTTTAGAAGTTCCAATAACAAAATGAAAGTTCCCTCCAATCAGTTGGAATCTGCAGCAACAGAAGTTGCTGGTTAAAAGAGTCATTCAACAGGTATGCCAGGACCAGTTAGAATCCAGAGCCTACTCAAGGTTCTTTTTAGTTCCAAAAAAGACAGGGGATCTGAGATCAATTTTGGGTCTCTGGGAATGAAATCAGTTTGTAAAACAGACAAAATTCTGGATGGTCATGTTACAATCCATTATGCCTCTTTTTACAAAGGACAATTGGATGTTTTCTATAGATTTCCAAGATGCCTATTATCACATAAAAATCCAGAGGCAGCCCAGGAGATTTCTCCATTTCGTTCTGGGAGCCAATCACTTCCAGTTCAGAGTGCAGCCTTTTAATCTCACCACAGACCCCTAGTTGTTCACCAAGATAATGGCAACAGTGATAGCCTTTCTCAGGCTTCAAGGGATCCAGGTATTCCCATATCTGGATGATTGGCCTTTAACTGCTACCTCTAGTGATGTACTTCTAACCCACCAGTCATTCCTGCTAAAACTATCATCCATCCTGGGTATTTCCATCAGCATAAAGAAGAGCAAATTACAGCCTACTCAGTGCATAAAATTCATAGGCTGCCAGATATACACAGTTCATTAAATAGTAAAGCTACCTTCTTCATGGATCATCTCAGTGAGATCAGTGGCTTTTCAAGTAATAAATCATCCACACCTCAGGCAGGACTGATATTAAGACTTCTAGGGCTAATGGCTTCCTCCATAGTGATATCACATGAGAGTTCTGCAGTGGACATTAGCAGTACAGTGCTCTCAGAGATTTCATCCCCTTCACCATGAAATCTGACTCACACAGGTATACAAGAACTTTATCCAGTGGTGGATTACATCTGCTTCAGTAACTCTAAGCAAACACTTCTCCCCTGGCACCCAAAGCCACAGTGACAATGGACACCTCCCTTCTTGGGTGGGGTTTGGGGCATTCAAGGGTAGAACAGTCCAATGAAAGTGGTCCCCATTTGAGGCCAACCTTCACAACATTTTCTTGGAGTTAAGAATGGTGCTCCTTGTGTTGCAGGCACTTCAGGACTGTGACGACCCCTTTCTGGGCCAGTAATCAAGGAGCCTGAATCCTCACCACTGACACTGGAGAGGGATGTTCACTTGGAATACAAATGGATGTACTCAGTATGTCCAGATGCAGACCTCTCTTCATCAAGCACAGTTTCCCTTAAGAGCACACAGGTAACACACTCAGCTTGGGGTCTAGATTTTTCTGTATCTGTCTCTCACCATGCCCCCAATAAAACTCCCCGCTGGTACAGCTGTAGGGATAGGTACTCAGCCAAGTGTCCAAGCCAAGTCCTCCTCCACCATCTCTGTGAAAATAGAGCTTCATGTCCCTGACCCAAGTAGCTAACACATACACTCTTTGAGATTTGATTTTTCAAACACACACACACCTGGGAAAGGCTGGCACAGATTTCCCTGCTGTGCCCCCTTCTGCCCAGCGTATAAGATTATCACTAACACCAGACACTCCACGATCAGCTACTCTAAGTCCCTTAACAAAGAGTGTCAAATTATACTGTGTAATATTAATACTAATACAAATAGTAGTAATTGACCAAGACAGCTAGGCCTTCAAGAGCGGCCCCACACAGTGTCACCAAATAAATATAAGCACTCTCAAATGTTAAATACTTTCTAAAAGGACAAGCCACGATAAAAGTTTTAAATATATTTAATAATAATAAAGGAACATCACAATACTGAATGTATATTTACTGTAAACCACAGAGTTCAAATCACAGGAAATATTGAAAATAAATGGACCGATTTAGACAAAGAAAAACAATATCTAAACTAAGCTTCAGTATATTTTCCTGATTGAATCTAGGAGAATTACTGTTCTCTGCTTATTTAATAGAACAAGGCAGATGATGTGGTGAATGGTCCTTCTTGTAGTTGGGCCTAAGACAGAATACTCAATACTGAGAGATTTTTCTTTGTAATATCTACAATTCCCAAGATGGCTGGCAGAATAACCTCATCTGGTCACCTGACTCTAGGTTTTAACACTATTCCCCTTTGAAGCTTGAGACAGGATATAAGATACATATCTAAAGTTTTGCTAATGTTTATGGTAGTGCCTGGAGCTTTCCCTCTTTTTACTGAGCTAATGAACAAAGGCTTCTTCTAACATGCCGTCTTTGGTCCTGTTCAGAACTGTTAGATTAGCAATTCCATGGCCCAACAGGTGGTCCAATTAACAGTATTTTTCTTCAAGTCAGAAGTAAGCTAGCTGTTTAACTCCTTGTCTTCCAGTGTCCTTTGCTAACATATATACATACAGTCTCTCACGTTTATTCCTTCTGTGTCCAGCGGGACCCACTGTTGATGCATTTTTTAACACTGGCAACTTTACAAGCACATTTTGATTTTCAAATGCCATACAGTTCAAATACATTTGTAACATAAGCATCTGTACAGATCGGTTTGATATTCAAATGCCATATAGTTCTAATACATTTGTAACATAAGCATTTGTGCAAACCAGTTCAATATTCAAATGCCATACAGTTCTAAAACATTTGTAACACAAGCATCTTGTATAAATCAGTTTGATATTCAAAGGACATATCATTCTTTACAGAATTCCAGCTGGCTATGCTGGCACTAGCTCATATTATCACATCTCTCCCCCCTTCGAAGATTTAAGCTAGTTTTTCAAGTGATCCTTGAGAAACGTAGCTTGAGAGTAGTAAGCCTATCTGGGAATATGGTCCCCATTCCCTATGTTGAGAGGCTATCTGTATTGGCATTGTTGACCCACTACAGTGCTGCACTGTCATGTTATATGCTTGCAACTCTAGGCTCTACCATAGTAACCTGGGATTTTGCTGGCTGGTACCCTGTAGCCATAGATCCCCCTCAGACTCCTCCTGCCTCCTACTACAGATACTTAGCACAAGGGCCTCCCTATCGTGGTAAGGTTTCATCATGTTAACAAGTTACAGTCTTTGCTCCTGCCTCCTGCCTAGCAATTCTGCCATATAGTTAACATCACTGACCTTCCTTACCAATTTGAAAGGTCCCACCCAAGCTGGCTGCAGCTTATTGTGTCTGACAGGAATGAGCACCATAACCTGCTGTCCCACAGCATATTCTCTGACTTGAGCATTTCTGTCATACCAGACCTTTCCTGCTGTTGGGCTCCTGCCAGGTTCTCCTGGGTGAAGCCCATGAGCTTCCTAAGCCTTGCCCTGAGGTTTAGGACATATGTCACAACAGACTCCTTGTGGGATTCACACTCACCCTCCCATTCATCATGAATCAGATCTACGGGTTCCCTCACCCTATGCTCATACAGCAACTCAGAAGGTAAAAAAAACCTGTGGATTTCTGGGGCACCTCCCTGTATGCAAACAATAGATGGGGCAAATATTTGTGTCATAGTAGCATGGTATTTAGTGTAGAGTTTAACCTTTCCACAAGACCATTAGACTGGGGGTGGTCTTTAGGTGCTTCACCCCACAGTGCTCCCACAGACAACCCAGTAGGTCTGACGTATAACTGTCACCTCTGTCAGTCAGTATTTCTTTTGGGAGACCTACCCTGCTGAAAATATCTAGAAAAGTATTTGCCACCTTCTCTGCCTCAATGGAGGACAGAGCCACAGCCTCAGTGTATGTAGTAGTATAATCTACTACCACTAAGACATATTTCTTCCCTGCGGAGCTTGGGGTATGCAGAGGCCTTACAATATCCATAGGTACCCTCTGAAATGGGTCCTCAATCAAAGGCAAAGGCATCAAAGGAGATTTGACCTTGTCTTCTGCCTTTCCTACTTTTTGGCACTGTTCACAGGTTCTGCAGTACCCAGTTACATCCCTGGCAATCCCAGGCCAATAAAATTTCTGCATAATACATCTCTTGGTACTCTTTATGCCCATATGACCTGCAAAAGGAATGTCATGGGCTATGGTTAGAAGTGCCAGATGGTAGGCTGTGCACACTTCCAGCTGCTCTATTACCTCACCTTCTAGACCATCCTCAGGAGTCCACTGTCTGTACACTAATCCTTTGTTCCAGTATACAGACTGTTCTTTTCCTTGAGAATTAGGTGCCTCCCTAGCTACTTCCCTCAAGCCTTAATGTAGGGTCTGAGAGCTGAGCCTGTCTCAGCTCCATCTTTGTGACTTTTCCCAGCTCCCCTTTCAAAGGAAGTCTGGTATCTTCTGACAGTGGTGCCTCACTGTCAGCCTGGATACTACCACTCATCTCTGCCCTTGCAGTCACCCTGTCCAAGGGAGCATCAGTACCTACCAGTAGAGTACCTACCAGCAGCTGTGGCTCATCTTTAGGCTCACTGCTGCAGAGTAGGTCCCTCCCTGAATTAGCCACATCACCATTCCTGGCTTCAGGGGTGCGGTCTTTCTGGGTCTTCCCCAGGCTACCAGCCCCACATGCCTGTCTCTAAGCCTGACAGCTTGTCACTGCATGCACACAAGGCACTGCATTATCAAAATCATTCCCTATCAAGACATTTGCAGGGATATCCTCAAATACGGCTACTTCCTTAATTCCTTTTCCACCCTCCCAGTCAAAGTGAACCCTGGCCAAAAGTATTTGGAATGGGATCCCTTCTAAAGCTTTGACTGGAGTGGACTGCCTATGCAAATACTGCTCCTTTTTAACCACTGCAGGCTTCACTATGGTTATATCAGAGGCTGTCTCTCTCTTGGCAGTGGCCTGTTTTCCATCTACCATTATAGGATACTCGTGGTAGTTTGGTACCTTTGTTTTCTCCAGACAACTTACCACTGGCATTCTGTTATTCCTGCTGGCTAGCTGTCCCACATTTTGTTCCCTGCAATGTCTCTGTGGACATCTGTTTGGTACATGGCCCCACTGGTTGCATCTAAAACATCTGAACCTAGTCCCTGGCCATGTACCTGAACTAGTAGCTTTCCCTGTTACTGGTGAATTCTGTTGAGGTGGTTTAGGCTGCTCCGCATGGGTTCCCTCATATCCATGTGCAACACTGGGTATCCCCTTCCCATGCAGTGATGCACTGCTTGCTGAGTAGAGATCCCCTTTTTCCTCCAGCTCATCTGCAGAGTTACATTCCCTGTCTGTCAACCAGATTTTCTGTCGTGTTTCTGAGGGCTGCAAATTTCCATCACCAGACTGGTTATCCTCCTGGTTGCTGGTCTGAGCTGCCACTAAAGATGAAATCATCTCCTCTTTAGTCAGGTTGGCATACATCAGTCCTTTGGCTTCACACACCTTGGCCAACTGGTTCTTTGCCAGCTTGCCATAATACTGTCCTGACATTTTTGGCTGATGTCTCTGGCTAAACTAAACTTAACAAAAATTTAAAAAATAAATGAATAAAACTGTTGTGATATGAAACTCTGAATGTCTACCTTGTGTCTGCTAAGAGTACAAACACCTTCTTTAGTGACAACTGCTTACAGGCTACAGAAATTCAATGTCCACACCACTGCTCAGCAGTATATGATGACCCCTCTCTGGGCCAGTAGTCAAGGAGTGTGAATCTTCAAGACTGACACTGGTGAGGGATGTTTACTTGGAATACAAATGGATGCACTCAGTATTTCCAGATACAGACCTCTCTGCATCAAGGACAATTTTCCTTAAGAGCACACAGGGAACACACTCAGCCTGGGGTCTGGATTTCTCTATATCTGTTTCCCTCCAGGTCCGTAATAAGACTCCCTACTGGTACAGCTGTAGGGTTAGGTCCTCAGCTGAGTGTCCAAGCCAAGTCCTCCAGCATCCTCTCTGTGAAACCAGTGCTTCATCTCCCTGCCCAAAGTAGTCACTCACACACTCTTTCAGATTTGATTTTTCATGCACACACACCCGGGAAAGGCTGGCACAGATTTACCTACTGTCCTCCCCTTCAGCCCAGAGTATAATGTAGCTATCACTGCCACCAGACACTCCACAATCTGTTACTCTAAGGCCCTTAACAAAGGGTGTCCAATTATACTGTGTAATATTAATACTGATACAAATGGTAGTCGACTAAGACAGCTAGGCCTTTAGGGGTGCCCCACACAGTGTCACCAAATAAGTATAAGCACTCTGAAAGGTTAAATACTTTCTTAAAGGACCAGCCATAATAAACATTTTAAATATATTTAATAATAATTGATAAAAGAACATGAAAATACTGAAAGTGTATTTACAGTAATCCACAGAGTTCAAATCACAGGAAATAATGAAAATAACATTGATGGACTGATTCAGACAAATAAAGAAAAACAATATCTAAACTAAGCTTCACCATATTTTCCTGACTGAGTTTAGGAGAATTACTGTTCTCTATTTATTTATTTAATAGTGCAAGGCAGATAATGTGGTGAATGGTCCTTCTTCTTGTCAGACCTAAGGCAGAATACTCAATACTGAGAGATTTGTCTTTGTAATATCTAAAATTTCTAAGATGGCTGGAAGAATGACCTGTCACCTGACTCTAGATTCTCACACTATTCCCCTTTGAAGCTTGAGATAGGACGTCAGCATAG
Organism: Protopterus annectens; assembly: GCF_019279795.1. Taxonomy (NCBI): domain Eukaryota; kingdom Metazoa; phylum Chordata; order Ceratodontiformes; family Protopteridae; genus Protopterus; species Protopterus annectens. The sequence goes on from NC_056743.1 coordinate 840,282,195, forward strand.
ATGTGATAAGATGCACATCTAAAGTTTTGCTAATGTTTATGGCAGTACCTGGGGATTCCCCTCCTTTTACTGAGCTAATAAACAAAGGCTTCTTCTAGACATTCATTCTCCAATCGTATCCAGAGCTGTGAGATAAACACTTCCATGGCCCAACAGGTGGTTCAATTAACAGAGCTTTTTTAAAGTAAGAAGTAAGCTAACTGTTTAACCTCTTGTCTTCTAGTGTCCTTTGCTAACATATACACACACACAGTCTCACATGTATATTCCTTCTATGTCCAGCAGGTCCCACTGTTGATACATTTTTTTAACACTAGTAACTTTACAAACACATTTTGATTTTCAAATGCCATACAGATTAAAAATACATCTGTAACATAAGCATCTGTACAAATGAGTTTGATATTCAAATGCCATAGAGTTCTAATACATTTGTAAGATAAACATTTTTGCAAATCAGTTTATTACTCAAATGCCATACAGTTCTGATACATTTGTAACACAGGAGTCTTGTATAAATCAGTTTGATATTCAAAGGACATACCATTCTTTACAGAACTCCAGCTGGCTATGCTGGTACTAGCCCATATCATCACAAGGACCATCTACCCAAGGATGAGATTGCTATCCATTCAGACAACATGTCAGTAGTTTGGTACATCAACAAACGGGGTCAAGCCAGATTAAACCCTTTTTGCCAAGAAGCCATGAGAATCTGGCAGAATGCTGTGTCTTTGAACCACTTTCTAGTAGCAACGCATATCACCTGGAGCTGAGAAGAACTATATTACTGGCTCATGAGTGGTGTTTCAACAAAACAGTGGCAACAGAGAGTTTCAGCTGCTGAGGCCAACCTTGCTGCATCTTTTTTGCTTCATACCTAAACAACAAAAGCAGAAGTTACTTTGCCCTCTTCCCTCCACAGGGTCACTCACCGAGAGATGCTCTAGTCCATCCATGGCCCCTAGGTCTTTTTTATGCCTTTCTCCCCATTCCCCTTATACTCAGGTTCATCTAGAAAGTAACAGAGTGTCGTCATTGCCCCCTTCTGGCTTCAACAGGTATGGTTACCCTTTTTTGGCATCACTTAGTTTACCCACTATGGGTGCTGGATCCCTTCCTGTTTATCCTTGCACACCCCACCAGGATGCCTCTACCGGACCTACAGACCCTAAAACTGATTACATGGTTTCTCCAGTTTTAATACGTCATCTCTTCCCCAGTAGTACAAATCATTTCATCCTCTCAGAGGAATTCTGCACACTTGCAAGAGCAAATGGAAATGCTTTTCTATCTGGCCATTTGACAATGGTTTGGACCCTTTTTCAGCACCACTTCCAAAAACCTGCAAATTCTTTTTCTGAAGTTTTTCTATCTGGGTCTAGTTATTCAGCAGTTAAAGTACAATTGGCAGCCATCTCAAATGTTCATGTTGGTTTCAGCAACAATATTTCCATTGCCTCTCTCAGAACCTCTAAAGGCATTTTTGAAATGTACCTTTTTATTGAGGCCTCCAGTTTGTGATCCAGTCCCTCCCTGGGACATTACCATTTTGCTACAGTCCTTAATTCAGAAACCCTTTGAACGTGCCGCATCCACAGACATGATGTTTCTGACCTGGAAGACGATATTTTTGGTTGCCGTTACCTCTGCCAAATGAGTATCAGAACGTCAGGCACTTTTATGCAAAGCTGTCTCTTGATCTTTCATAAGGACAGATGGTCATTGAGGACAGACATGTCCTTTCTTCCAAAAGTGATTTCTGAATCAAATTTAAATCAACAAATTGATTTACGATTTTTTCATCAATTTCTCAAATAAAGGGGAACATGTATTACATACATTAGATATGCACAGACAACTCAGCTTTTACTTCTATTGTACCCTCAGAAAATCAGAGCAATTGTTCATATCCTTCTCCAAGAAAAAGTTGGGCCAGTCGTTTTGTAAAGTTACTCTTTTGAGGTGGTTAGATAATTGCACTTCCTTTGTCTGTGATTCACTAGGTATTCCTCGACAGTCAAGGCCTAAAGCACAGTCTTCAAGGGCTATGGCAACATCAACAGCCTTTGCTAAACATGTTCCTATCCGTGACATTTGAGTAACAGCAACTTGGTCATCAACTCACACTTTTGTGTCTCACTGTAAATTAGATGTACAGTCCAGGAATCGCACATCCTTTGGTTCTGCCATTCTCAGGAATATCCGTCCTTGAGACCACCCAGATATCCATCAGGTAGCTTGGGAATCTGTCCCGCATGTTGAACCAGACGAAAAAAGGCAACATCGGACACAAAAGTTATATACTCACCATAAAGATTGATCCATTTTGTTTTTTTATCATCTGGTTCAACTTCCCTGCTGCCTACCCCTCTACCAAAATTGTCATTCTACTTTTAAGGAGCGGCAAGATCACATGTAGACCCTGTCTGACCCCCCCGTCTCTTACACTTTATAATGTTTACTTCTTTCTATTTGTTCTGTTAGGTAAACAGATATATATTTTAATGTACATGTACTCATAATAGTTTTTTATGGCCAGTCAGCAAACTTGATCTGAGGTGTCTCAGGCAAGACGGGAAATTGTGGGTAGGGGAGAAGTCAGAGCTCTTGTATCCAATGCTTTGGCACGAGGCACCGAGGTTGGATCGGATCCAACTACCCACTTGTTGAATCAGACAAAAAGAAGACAACACCGCTCTGTAATTATGGTGAGTAGGTAACTTTTGTTTCTCTCTCTCTCTCTTTTTTTCTTGGAAATAGCCATGGCCAGTTACCATAAGCATCCTTACAGACTGGATCTACTCGCACAAAAACAAGGGCATAACATCAGTCATCTTCAGTTGACTGCCTGGATGATGGGGTCCTAATTCCTTTTAGGCATCTGTTTACTGAGGAAACACATCAGGTACTAATGGAGGCTGCTACAAGAAAATCATAAATTAGCAAATGGAAAAGATTTTCTAGTTGGTGCAAGCAACATAGCTAACACCTGCTCAGAGCGAGTTGTTCCTTGGTTGTACAATATTTGTATGAGTTATTATCCTTTCGCCTTTCTTATTTTTCTGTCAAGGTTCATTTATTGACCATTTCAACATGTCTATCCATGGATCCTTCTCTTTCAATGCAGTTTCATGTTAAAATGTTCTTGAAAAGGGTTTTGCATAAGAAGCCTCATAGAAAACCGGTGTCCCAGCTTTGGGATCTTTATTTTGTGTTAGAGAAGCTAACACTTGCTCCATTTGAACCAGCTGATCTGGGTGACTTAAGGTTTTTAACATGGAAAGCAGTTTTAGTGATTGCTCTGACGTCTTCAGGAAGGGCATCGGAGTTGCAAGGTCTTAAGGTTAGTCAACATTATCTCCATAGTGATAGAGTTTTCTTTGAGAATTAATCCTTCTTTTATGCCTAAAGTGGTATCTAAGTTACTTTAAGCCAAACTATCCATCTCCCCGTTTTCTTTTTTGAACCTAAACATTAGGGAGAAAGATACTCCATACCTTGGATGTCCACAGACAACTCAGGTACCATCTTGACTAAATTAAATCTTTCAAATCTGTGGATCTGTTGTTTATGTGTTGTGAAGTTAAGAAGGAGAAACAACCTGTGTCAAAATAGACTATCTCCAAATAGTTATCTAAGGTTATTACCTTTTGTTATAATCCTCATAACAAGATTATTCCAGCCAAGGTCAGTGGCCACTTTACCAGGGCCTTGGCTTCATTTATGGCTTTTTGGAAAGGCTTGGATTCTAGAAGTATTCAAGAAGCTGTCACTTGGTCTTCTGTACATATTTTTACAAAGCACAGTAAGCTTGACCCCTTCTGTAGGTCCAGATCAAGCTTTGCTAGGACCATTCTCCTGAAACTCATGGACATTACCCATATCGTTAACGCTGTTGGAGCAGTGATCAATGTGCTGAACATAAATACAGTTGTGTAACTTAAACTTAACATAATGGTAGATGTTCAAATGATCACTGCTGCAGTAGCTGCTCCCTTCTTCCACCCCCCTTGTTTTTTGGTGTGTTTGTTATGTCAGGGTGTGATATTTACGTTTTGTTGTTCTTCTCATTGTTCTTTCAGAGCTCAGCCCTGCCTCTGTCTGGTGGCAGGAAATGTCTGACAGGTTTCGTCCCCACACTTGTGTTTTAGTGAGCACATCTCAAGCTGCCTGACAGTTTGGGTGCATGGAAGTTGCCCTGAAGCTTTGGCAGCTGGCCTTGTCAGAATATAACCCATGTAGCTAAGGCTACTACAGCAACTTGGTCATCTGTAAAGACCTTTACCAAGCACTGCAAATTAGCTTCCCTCTATAGGTCAAGAGCAAGCTTTGGTAGGACTATTCTCCATGGACTCCTGGGCATTATTCCTTCTCCATCCTCCTTTTCTTTCTAGGCTGTGGTATTCATCCCATATAGTGTAGGCCACTGTAACAGTGATGTAATGATGAACATAGTACATTTGTGTAAGTAACTTTACCATTATAGTAGATGTTCAGATAGATCACTGTTGCAGTATCTGCTCCCTCCTTCTCTCCATCCCCCTCTTTTTTGCTATTTTTATTCCAGGGTGTGGGATTTTTATTATTACTATTCCTGTCTAGCAGGACTGTAGCCTCCATCTTCTCAGGCAAGAAAGCTCTGAAGCTGTGGCAACTTAAGACACTGATTTTGTACTGCTTTCTTCAAGCTGTGCAGTGGCTTGGACGTATGGAAAGTGCCCTAAAGCTTTGGAAACTGGCTCTCTGGTCTGATCCTTAGCAGGACATCCCATGTAACTTAGGCTACTGTAACATTAATGTTTTCGAACATCTGCTGTTATGATAAGTTTGCTTAAATTGTACTTTCTCTCTTTTAGTTTATCTAGAATACTGTGAGGAATGAAGCTAAAGAAAGCTAAAAGAAATGACTTGATGTTTGTGTGCTTCTGAATGCAGGATTGGATTTGTTTGTTTATTTTAACTGGAGGGGATACTGAGCTATTGTACAAAAAGCAAGAACAGGATTGGAAAAAAATATAAAATAAAACTACAAACAAAACAAATATACCCAAGTTGAAACATAGAAAGTTGTAGCTGAGAAGTTGGTGTAATAAAACTTGAAGGAGAGAAATAAAAATGTCCAGTCCTGGAAGGTAGTTAATAGAAAAAAAGTACAGTGAAAGGTCCATTACATAAAATTTAAACTAGACATCTTGAAAGGTGAAATCTACTGAAGTAAACATGGGACAAACGTTCAAAAACCAAGTAAAAACACAGAGGCCAACGAATTCAGTCCAAGTGCACCAGCCAAGTACGAGACACCAGTTGTTTTTTAGCGCTTTCATTCACATTTATTATACAGTGAACTTCCTCAGAAACAACTTCACCATCCTACAAACATTATTTAAATACATAACCAATTTACTTAATTAGCTAATTACTTAATTAAATATTAAAGCTGTAGCCATAAAAACTTACATAAAAAATAGCTAAAAGGTGCTCACTGATTCTAACCTTAAAGGCTCTGGTGGTCATTCCTATATAATAACTAGGGCAAGTTTGACATTGGGCTGCATAAATGACCATAGTAGAGTTACAGGTATAATACATTTTTGACCAGTGAGTAATACGTAAATGTGGAAAATATACTGAGGATGAATTATTGATGTACCTACACTGTTTGCAATTATGACAAGAAAAAGTCCCTCTAGTACTAATAAGATCACTTGTGTTACTATTTACACTATCTATTTTTTTTTTTTTTTTTTTTTTTTTTTAGCTATTAAAAAAGAAAGACTTTAATAATGCATTGGCCAGGCACTCTATGTACTGTAATCAATTTAAAAAGTTTTTATTTTCAGTATTAGATAGCATAAGTAATGATATGTTTATTGGAAATAAAAAACTACTGCTAGAATGTAAGGAATCTATCTGGCAGGTCTGTTTGGGGGCAGACAGAATGCCTGGTCTAAATGAGACTATTAATTTAAAATGCTTTTTGGAAATGAATAATTAATGTTTCCAAATGTAATTTATCAATTTTTAAATGTCTTTTTAATGGTATGATTTTGAATTTGTAGGTATATTTGCATATACATTTTTTATGTAAGTTTTTATGGCTACAGCTTTAATATTTAATTAAGTAATTAGCTAATTAAGTAAATTGGTTATGTATTTAAATAATGTTTGTAGGATGGTGAAGTTGTTTCTGAGGAAGTTCACTGTATAATAAATGTGAATGAAAGCGCTAAAAAACAACTGGTGTCTCGTACTTGGCTGGTGCACTTGGACTGAATTCGTTGGTCTCTTTGTGAAGTAAACATGGGTTCAAATGGAGCACAGATGAAAGTCTGTGAACAAAATCCACAGAACATAGATGGAAAAAAGAGTTTTTTTGAAGATTCTGCCTTTTAATGGCCCTTCAAAAACAAAAGTAACCAGAGGATACCATTAAAATCTTTATCAAGAAATCAGGAAGTGACCAAAAAACTGAAACAGACAAACTCCAGTGAAGACCACTGAAGCCTCAGATACAGAGAAGTTCCAGTACTTGTATGAATTAAAGTCCTCTGAAGTACAAAATACTTTTTGTGAAGAATATCATAATGCCCTCTGAAAAAAGTGCACCTTGATGGTAAATTCCAGATCCGGTGAATGACTTTAAACCACAGTGTAGCAGCCTCAATCTTGGAATATGTCTACAGAAGAGCAACAACATCATTTGAGCTGATAGTTAAATAAAAGGCAGGTCAGCAGGGCAACAGAGCAGAAAGCCTAGATTTGATGTTGTCCTCTTCATTTCATTAACTCTGTGGGTCTCTGTTCCAATCCTCGAAACCGATCGGCTGCTTTTCTACAGCTTGAGCTTTCTGACTTGAGCTCCTTCTTATACCCACAATGCCCCACTCCTCCAGTGTATCTTAGATCTTGTTTGCCGCTTGTAGCTTCAGCAGTGAGTTCACCTGGCTCTTGAGCTTCCTCCATTTGCGACAGTAGTTGCTTCTTTTTGTGAGTAATTTTCCTTTTCTTTACCTCTAAATACCTTCTAGTTGACCTCCTTCTTGCTCTTTCAAGCTAATCTGGTTAGTTTCCTTTCCCACGTTTCTTTGCGGCTAGTCCTCTTTTTTTCTTTCTTTCTTCTTTTCATTAAAAAAAAGTTTCTCTCTTTTTCTGTTTTTCTGTGATGTCTGAGCAGAAGCCTCAAAGTTTTAAAAAATGCACATCCTGTGGGCAGAAGATTCCCCTGTCTGAAGCTCGGAGTGTATTTATTGCTTGGGGCCTACCCATCTTGAGGCCCCTTGTTCTATTTGTCAGGCCTTCCACCCCCGGAATTTAGTGACTAGGAGGAGCAAGCTGGTACTCAAAGGCCTGTTTCCTCCTTCCTCCACCTTGGGGGGGGTGCCTTTGACATCAGGGGCTCAACCCCCTCCTAATAGGCCAAAGGAGACCCAGGAGTGCAGGAAGCACTCTTCCGTGTGGTCTTCCTTGGAGCCTCCTAAGAAGGCTCTGAAATTGTCTGAACCAACTCAGTCTTCTCTGAGCTCGGTTCCCACTTCTTCCCCTCTGCTCCGGTCATCCTCCGTTGTCCTGAGGCCAAGTAGCTCCTCACTGGCTCTGTCTGTGTTTGCTCTTAGTTGGGTGCTGATTGGGCAGGTTCCTAAGTCCTGATCTTGCTTCTCCAGATCTTTGAGACCCCCATCATCATTTTTTCCAGGTCTTCCTGGAGCGTGTCCTCCAGGATGTCGGCAGACTGATGATGCACTTCCTCGGGGCCTAGATTTAGAAGGGGCTTGTGTCCGCTCCATCCACATTTGCATCCTTTGAGGATTTCACTTTTCTGATCTTTGGCTCCTTCTCTGATTCACTCTTTGGTTTCAGAGTCTTCAGTGCCGAGGTGTCAGAGCCATTAGAGTTTTCCTCTTCATCTTCAACTATTTCCCCGACCTGCTCGGCTCCTTTGGCTTTGTTTCTGAACATGTCTTGGTGCTGTAGCTCTGAAGTTGGTTTTGGGGGAAGGGAGTTGACTCCAAAGCTTTTGGAGCCTTCGCTTCCCCTTGGAGCTTCGACTTTCGACAGCTGAGCTCTGACTCCCCCATCAGAGCAGGGGGCTTGCTCTCTCCAGGAGGTGTCGGCTCCCGGGGGACAACTTGCTGTGGTTCAGATCCCTTCAGCTTTTGAAGTGGTGGAGAGGGTTCTCTCCCAGCCAGGGAGACCCTTGGAGCTTTCTGCCATGGCACCTCCCCCTCCTCATTCTGGTTTGGTGCCTGAGGCCTCCAATGTGCCACTTGGACAGTCAGTCCCTCAAAGCCTCCACACTGTCCCCAAGGCAGACCCCGGGCATCTTCCAATACCTCCCGGAGCATCCCAATGAGAAGGTCCCCTGGAAAAGGCTGTGTAAAAGGAATCAGTTACCACAGACATGGAAGGAGAAGGGTCCCTGAGGTCCCCACCTGATAATGTCTCCTCTGGAGACATTTTAGAAATCCTGCACCAGTGGGATGGTTACACAGCCCAAAACCCTTCCCCAGAGGAGTCAGTGTTGTGGGAGGCTTTCGGGTCAGGCCCATCTACTACCTGGTTGTCCCCCCCCCCCACCCCTGGCCAAATCGCTGATCCAGCTGGTGTCTTCCAGGCTTGGAAGGAACCAGCTACAGTAGAGCCAATCCCAAAATGAGTGGACAAGATTCTTAGTGACCCAGCGGATAAGTTCTTTTTGGCCAAGGGTATCCCTGTAGATACTATGATTGTGGTGGCAACCAACAAGAAGGAGCTTGCCCAGGAGACCTCCTCTGCCGATCCCCCGAATGGGGAATCCTGGGCTTTGGACAAACTTGGCAAAAGAGTTTATGCCTCTTCCATGTTCAACTTGAGGGCATTAAACTATTTATCTCACTTTACAAGGCTACAAAGTACTTAGTAAAGGAACTTTCTAGCTCGATCCCAGGATATATGTGCACTGAGGGTCAGAAAACATTTTCCTCCAGATTGGCCACTGTATAGTCACTAGGCAGTGCATCCATGAGGTTGAGTTCCCATGCTGCAGAGGGTACCTCAAGGGCTGCCGGTTTGGGCATTGCCATGAGGGCCCATGCCTGGATGAGGCTGTGTGATTTTGTGGAGCCTTTCAAACAAGCCTTTATTAATGCCCCCTTTGACAGCTCCACCTTATTTGGGACAACTGTTTGTGAGACTCTATTTCCCGGAGTGAGAAGGCGGAAAGACCTTGCCTGCCATGAGAATATGTTTCTCTTCCCCACAAAGGACCTTCTCCAGGATCCAGTATGGGAGTAAGAAAATGTGGATTCAGAAGTCGCAGAGTCCTTTTCAGGACATTCGGGAAGAATAATCAAAATGGCTATGGAGCCGAGGGGGTCCACAAAATTAGGGGTCGCAGGAAACCTCTCCGGATTAGCCCTTCCAGTGAGCCTGAACAGTTGCCTGACTGTCCTCCTCTGAAGGCAGTCGGGGGGGGGGTGATCCTTCTTGCAGCCAGAAGCCCAGGAGGCTATCACAAGTGATAAATGGGTGCTAAGGATCATATCCAGAGGATACTTCATTCCCTTTCTGGACATCCCCAAGAGAAAACATTACATCCCTGATGTTCCACCCAACCAGAGGGAGGACGTGGCCCATGAACTAGAAACTCTTTTGCAACAAAGAGTCATCCAACAGGTTTCCCCCAATCAAGTCGGATTGGGCTTTTGCTAAAGATTCTTTTTTAGTACCCAAAAAGACAGGGGACCTGAGACCTATTCTGGATCTGACCTCTCTGAACAAATTTATAAAGTACACAAAATTTAGGATGATCACAATCCAGTCCATCCTGCCTCTCTTGAAGGTGGACGAATGGATGTGCAGTGTGGACCTGAAGGAAGCATACTACCATATAAAAATGGGCAGATGGTCCAGGCAATTCCTATTTTTCAGGCTGGGAGCCAGTCATTACCGGTTCAGGTCACTCTCATTTGGTCTCACTGCAGCACTCAGGGTGTTCACCAAATGCTTGGCAGTGTTGGCAGCATATCTCGGACTGCAGGACTACCAGATTTTTCCATCTCTGGATTACTGGCTTTTCACTACTCCAACCAGGCATCTACTCATTCAAGCCAGAGACTACTTACTACAGCTAGCCCCGACTTTAGGGATAACTGTCAACATACAGAAATCCCAGTTGAATCCGGTTCTGGTCATATATTTCATTGGGGCTCATCTGAATAGAAGGAAATCCTGTGCTTATCTGACGACAGACAAGGGTAACGAATCTAAGAGGTCATATCAGACCAATTCTAACTATACCTCAACCTCCAGCCAGTTTAGTTCTCAGGGTAATGGGTTCAATGGTGGCCATGATAACTCTCCTTCCCATGGCTCATTTCCACTTAAGAATATTGCAATGGACATTACCAGTTTAATGGTCACTACTCAGGAATCCTCTCAGTCTTCCCATAAAACTTGTCGTGAATGTGCAAGGAGTCTCTGCTTTGGTGGTTTCACTCTGCAGACATTACTCAAGGACCTCCATTCATTCTTCCATGCCCAAATGCCATGTTGGCTGTGAACACCTCCCAGCTAGGGGTGGAGCGGAGCATTATTTGAGTTGAACAGTCCAAGGCACGTGGACGTCCCAGGAGGCCAAGTTGCATATTAGTGTGCAGCAGATGATAGCGGTTCTTCCAGCATTGCAGGAACTCAACAGCTTTCTTCCTCTGGGGACTAGTGTGATCCAAAAGGACAACATGTCAGTAGTTTGGTACATCAACAAATAGGGAGGAACCAGGTCCTACCCCCCCCCCCTATGTTGAGAGGCAGTGAGGGTTTGGCAGTGGGTGACCCCTACCAACCACTTTCTGGCAGCAACGCACATTCTGGGGAGTCTAACATATTAGCAGACTGGCTCAGTCGAGTATTACTGATGTCTCATGAGTGGTGTGTGAATCAGTCAACGGCAGACATGATCTTCCACAAATGGGCTCTCCCCTGCTGCGATCTGTTTGCATCCCCATTCAACAACAAATACAGCAGGTACCTTATCTTGATCTCTCCTCAGGGACAGTCACCCACGGACGCTCTTGCCTGTCTTTGGCCCTCCGGTCTTCTCTATGCCTTTCTCCCTATACATCTAATTCCCAAGTACTTACAGAAAGCTTTCAGATTGCAGAGCAAAGTAATCCTCATTGCTCTCCTTTGGCCTTGACAAACCTGGTTCACCTTCCTTTAGTCTCATGTGGTTTGTCTTCCAATGAGGTTGGATCCGGGCCCAGATCTGCTCTCTTACCCATCAGGGCATCCTCATCTGGACTTACAGGGCCTGAAACTAATTGCATGGTTTCTCCACTTTTGATGATGGCAAGATATCCCAGGATTTCATCTCCCAATCGAGAGACTTTGGTCTCCTCACATAAGTCTTTGACACACAAGATTTATAAAATCAAATGGAAATGATTTTCTATTTACAGCACCAGTTGCCACCATTTTTGACTTTTAGGCTTCTATTTTCAATGACAGAGCTAGTTATTCCACTGTCCGAGTCCATTTAGCAGCTATATCCAGTTTTCACATTGCCTTGGATTCTTTATCGCTTGCTTCTTCTGTGCTTTGTAAAGCATTCCTTAGGGGCACAGGCACTTTCCTGCTCTGGTCCACAGTAAAAGAACTTACTCCACCTTGGGATTTAATGATGATTTTGCAAACCTTGGTCCATCTGCCTTTTGAGCTTGCAGCTACTGTGGATTCAAATTCCTTTTCTGGAAAACCCTTTTTTTTAGTAGGTATTACATCTGCAAGAAGACTGTCTTAACGTCAAGCCCTTTTTTTTTTTTTAAATTTCCATATTTGATTTTTCACAAGGATAGAATTACCCTGTGTACTAATCCTTCATTTTTACCCAAGGTGGCTAAGGAAGGGAACATTAATCCGTCCGTCAATCTTCCAGTCTTTTTTTCCCAATTATCAAAACAAAGGTAGATATACTCTCCATTTGCTTGATGTTCATAGACAGCTTTATTCTTATTTACACAGAAGCAAGCTCTTTAGGAAGTCTAAGCAGTTGTTTGTATCTTTTGCAGTGGCAAAAAAAGAGGTAAATCTATTACCAACGTGTCAGTAGCAATATGGTTGAAAGACTGTATTACATTTATTTACTCTTCCAAAAACATTCCCTTGCCAGGACAATTTAAGGCTCACTCCACAAGGTCCATGGCTACTTCTCAGGCTTTTTATTCTAGAGTTTTTATTGACATTTGCGCTGCAGCTACTTTGTCTAATCCCCACACGTTTAATATGCATTACAAGTTGGACATTCTGTGCAGGAGTAGAAGTGCTTTTGGCTCTGCTGTTCTTTGGAATATCCTTCTATGAGGCCCACCCTGGAACTCAGTTCCAGAGGTTAATGAAATGAAGAGGACAACATCAGATAAAGAAGTTATGTTCTTACCATAACGTTCCGTTTGTGTTGTTCATCTTCATTTCCATTAACCTTCCCGCCCTCCCCATCCCCCTATCCAAGTCTGTGGGAAGCCTGGTTGGGTGTTCAAAGGAATTTCTATTCGTTATGTTGAGCTCCTGATGTTGTTTAGTTTATAGAACTGTGTATTCTCTCTAGTGTAAATATTCTTATGTGCTATGCCTTTTTGGCAAACTCGATCTGAGGTACATTGGGGGAGCTGGGCATTGTGGGTATAGGGAGGAGCTCAAGTCAAAAAGTTCAAGCTGTAGAAAAGTGGCCAGTCGGTTCCGAAGACTGAAAATTGGAACCAACACCCACAAGTTAATGAAGATGGACAACGCGATGAAACATTATGGTAAGAACCTAACTTCTTTTTTTTTTGATATTTTGTATTTTGTATTTCATTTCTGCATAAATGTGAGTAATGGAAGTTTCTTTGCCTTGATAATTAAGAAGTTGACTGGACAAATATATTTATTTGTTCTGACCATAAGGGAAGCACGCAGTTCTATTCCAATTTCATCAGATAGAGCCTCTTGTTTTGTCAGCTGTTACATCTGGATATTGTCATGCTGATGCACTTGTTTCATAAGACTTCGGTCTGATTCCTTATAGCAAACAGTATGTCACTATTCAAAAAAATCAGTCTGTGCTTGTTTTCTTGCCTTCTGAAGAATAATAAATAGTAGATAGTGTCTTCATCATCTCATCTTGCTTTTTGTACTCTAGATTGATTAGCGAGGAGCCCTACTTTTCTGTAATTAGGTGATCACACAATATTATATTTGAGTAGCATTTTGCTTACAATTTTTGTTTCAGAATTTTCTTTTTGGATCTGCTGCCTCAGTTATGCTTAGGAGGTGTGCTTGGTTGAAGAACAACCTTTTTGTGACAGTACTTTAACTAATGTATAGTGCCTGTAGTAAAGAGTGAGATATTCATGTACAGGAAATGAACAATTTTGGGTACCTTGCCACATTCTCTAAATGGAGAACGACAGTTTGTTTAGTTCACATTGAATAAGAGCATTTATTTTAAGTTTGGAGTGTCTGTTTTCATGTTGTGATACTTGAAATAAGATTAATTAACTTGCACCTTTCAGCTTCCTCTGGTGTGATTACAAGGTTTGGTGCAATATTCAGTACGTTATTTACGTCTGTATATTAAAGCCCAAAAAATCAGGATATGTGGATTCCCATTAAATATGGAAGAGATGATATTTTGAATAATACTGTAGCCTCTTTGAGTAATGCTTAACTGTGACTTGTTCAGAATGACATGTATGTTGTGATTACTGCTGAGAATGGCAGGAAGCTTGAAGAAAAATGAAAATGGGTAAAACAATGATTTAAGTCAGAATATTGTTGCCTTTTGACATCTGGCAAGAAAAATTCACAGATACTTTTAGAAAACTCAGCTGTTTGTTCCAGTTGGGGTTAATAAGAAGATAGTACTCACTTGTCTTTTTGCTGAGCAAGAGAGTGTTGAAAAGTAATTATTGGGGAAATTTGTGATTGAGTTGGTCAAAGAATGTTAATTCATATTAATTTTATAGTTGTTTTATAGTTTACTGCTCAGTATTTTGAGTGGAGAGATAGGATTATCATTTGCATCTTCCTAGTCACCTGTGGAAAGATAGGATTATCATCAGTTAACTGAATATGCATCTTCCTCTTCCACTTCCTCATTACATAAGTCTCTTAATGTTTTAGTTGTCAGTTTCCCAGTATTCAGATGCTTTCTAAGAGTTTCTCAATTTCTGCTTAAGCTGTATTGAGTTTTGGAAGATTTTATTCAGTGATACAAGTCCCGTTGCGGATACAGTTAAGGTGTGTACTCTCTTTTAAAACGTTTTCTTTGATAATATTTTCCTGAAGACAAGGATGCTCTGCTTTCTTTTGTTGTGGTACGGTATGGGCATGGTTTAACAGTTATTTTTATGCTCTAACAGCACGTCACTTGAATGTAGTAATCATACAGTTTGAAAATGGTTATACACCACTCAAATTTCAGAGTTTACATACTGATGTAAAGATGTGTTCACTGTGGAGCCTATCTCTCTCTCTCTCTCGGTGTCTTTATTTGTATTTTTCTTGTTGAATCTGCTGCCTCGATTATTGTGCTTAAGAAGGATGCTTGGTTAAAGGAACAACATTTTCACAGCAGTAATTTAACTAACAGGATGTCCCCTGCTGTCTTTAAAGTGCTTCATCCCTCAGCCACATACAGATGTTAAAAAAATTAGGAATTAAGACTTAGGAAAACTTGTCAAATATTTTCCAAATGACAAAGGATATGATTCTTCATTTAGTCAAGACAAGAAGCAGCCATTTTACACTACAAAGTTGTCTTGTCTGTTGTGGCTTTTCCAAGGCCATTTCTGCATACCTTAAGGAGAATTAAGCAGAAGACCTTTACTTACCCTCCACTCTTTTGGATTGGATGATTTGTTTTTACTTTTCTAGCAGACTTTTCTCCTTTTCTTATTTTTTGGCTGACTCATAGAGGATCAAACTACAAATCTGTTTTACAGTTGGAATGTGTTTTTTTCTTCACAAGTACAGATTTATGGTTGCAAAGCACTTTGAAAAGGCACTACACGGTGTCTGTCCCTTAAACAGTCAAAATTTACCTCTGTTAACCCTGCACTTTCTTATTCCTCTATTAAATTATCTGTGTTGGTTTGTCTCCTTTGGTATTACCACTTTGTTGTGCATCTCATATTAAATTGTTTTTGAAGTGTGTTCCTTATTTTCAAACCTCATAGGAAAATTATGTTCCTTCTTGGGACCTGGATCCTTGATTTGGAAACTTTAACAAAGCATATCATTGAATCATCTTTTTGTTTTACATTTTTGTTATAAAAGACAGCTGTATTATTAGCTATTTCTCTGGCTAGTTTCGTTTCTGACTTATTGGATTTGATATAGGTAAATAGGTAAGTACTAGGGTAGCTGCCTTTGTGGGCCATTTTGACCCTACCCAGTTTCCCTTTTTGTGCTCAAATTAACCTGTCCCATTTGGTTAGAGATGGGCCTTACCCATCCCATGGCCGATGATTATATACTATCCATAATGAGAATAACTGATATCATGTCATAGATAATTTGAGGAGACCCATGCATGGGATAAAGCATTTAGGAGCTGCCTTTGTCCATTAGTATTACTGGGGTGGTCCTGGGGTAAATTTTCTGTTTCCCATCCATAGATCCAAGTTGTACTTTATCATGGACAGGCATGAACTTTGTTTTATGTAGATGAGAAGCCTGTACCAGTCTGTCTGTTCCAGAGCTGCATTATCCCCTGTGAGACATACCTGTCCATCCAAACCATTCGGTTGATGTTGCAGAAGAGGTTTAGATCCCTAGACCCGAGTATTTCTTATGCCATTTGACTTGCCAATGCGCAGTAAATCCATCTGTATTGTGTCGAAGGATGCCTTGTAACACGGGTCACTTCTAAGCATTCTGTAGGATATCGAGTGTAGTGACAGGGATTTGAATCTGTCCATTTTGGAAATGTTGTTTAGGCCTTGTACCTTTTTAGTAAAGTATCTCTGTGGACATTATATGCATAATATAATATATTATAATACAATATGTATTGAGCAATATGTCGCCTTCCAAAGAAATAGGATTTAATTGCCCAGTTTAGGTATAAAGCCATATTTTATATGAAATTATGGACCTTGTTATTGAGGACAATTCCAGGAAACTTAAAGACCTTGGAAAAAAAACATTAAACAATTACATGAGATTAATAGTGATCTTTTATTTTTCAGTATGAGGAAACTTATAAGATTTATCTTGTTAATTTGAAATGTAAACAAGTTAAGGAGAGAAAAAACAAGAAATTTCTAATATATAAATTTGCTTATGATAGGAAGGATGTTTATCCACCACCTAAGGAGAAATGTATGTACATAACTCTTATGATAATGCTTAATAATAATAGGAAGAGACCTCGGGGTGTGTTGATGCTTATGATGACTTTAATTACAATAGTTCACATGCATATTCAGATAATTATGTGGATGGTAACAGTGGGTCTTAATGAACATCACATGGGAGTTATGTATGTGATGTTGTCCTTTTCATTCTTCCTCACAAATGGGTTTGGATCCAATCCTCGGATCCTAACACCAGAAATAAAAAAAAAAAAAAAAAGTTATCCTGAGGCCCCAGTATTTATAAGTAAAAGGGGCAAGAATTTAAAGGAAATCCTGGAGAACCATACAGCAGAAGTGACTCCTAACAAGAGCAACAAGAGGCACCGGTCATTTAAATGTGGATTTTGTAACCAGTGCCAGTACATGCTAAATTCTAGTGTAGCTAACCTGGAGGCTAGAGATGTTATTATTAAGCCTTTGGGCATTTAAATTGTAATAGCTGGGGTGTGGTTTATTTAGTGAAGTGTGTATCATGCACCAGTTTTTATGTTGGCAAGACAGAAAGAACATTGAAGAAACGTATTTACGAGCATACATGTGATATGACTCATTTCATAGAGAGTAACACACTTCTTAGACATTCTACCACATGTCCTGCTAGTAGGTATTCTTTTTTTGTCTTGGAACAAGTGCCTCACAGTCCCAGAGGATGGCCATGGGAAATGAGATTAGAATTTAAGGAAATGCTGTGGCAACTTAAATTGGATGCTGGTAAGCCCCCTTCCAGTGTTTTGAAAACTAGGGCAGAAAAATTGTAGGTGGTGTATTGTATATTATTACACATTTTTTATTTTCTATAATAAGCTTATGTTTAACAGCTTAAAATTATTTAAGAAGCCTTGGGTGAAATTGCATTATAGATTGGATATGTTTATTTAAATGATCTTGTATTTATATTTTAGATTAATAAACCTTTGGTTTTAAACTTTTTCTAGGCAGGGTAACATTTTATTAACACTGTGTATTTATTCATTTATTTTGTATTTGATATACCAATGTGGCTCTTTTAAGCTTGGGGCCTCTCTAATTATTTATTGAATCAACATTTTAATAAGTTTTTAGATTTTGTTTGTGTAATAGACACACATTCTTTTAGACATGTAAACGGTTTCCATTTAAGGATGTCTATGTCTATGATTGGCTGTACGTAGTTTGAGAGGATTTAAATGGATTGGCTGTTTTTTTATTATTGTTCTGAAAAGTCTGTCATTTTAACAGATGAAAGAGTTTAACCATTTCTGCATTTATTGCTTTTAATATTAAAGTATATTTCTCCTTCAACCCGGTGCAGTTTGCATTTCGTTGTGTTTCTGGTTTTACGGCAGTGGCATTTGGGTTTGTTAGTTGAAATCATGGTCATTGTATTGCAGAATGATTATGTATTTTGATGGTATTACAGACAGACTAGAGGTGAAGCTTTGGGGGCAGCTTCAGTGCCTCTGTTTGCCAGTGATGTGCTGCCAGTGTGGAAGAGACAATATATTATGGCTAGTGACTACTGGGGTAATATTCATTTATATGTTAAGATATTTGGATGACGTTATGGCAAGGGAATATTGATCTATTAGATGAATTTATTGACTACTTGAAGAGTTCTGTGTCCTTTTTTTACAGTTTACCAGCTTTTACAATTTTCTGCTTTTTCTTCTTCTTTTGGCTTTTCCCGGTTAGGGGTCACCACAATGAATCACCTGTCCACTCATGATTGCCAGTAAAGTTTTATGGTGTCAGGTTGCCAGCCTGGCGCCCAACCTTCCACCAAGTAAATTGTTTGGATATTACCATTATTAAAAATATTAATGCAAAAAATATGAACATACTATATATAGGAAGGGAACTTTTCAAAAGTTTTTGCATTTGTACTAGTTACCATCCTATGTGGCAGAAAAAAATGTTGAAAAGGACATATTGTTAGGCTACCTCAATTATTTTCTGATGATGAGCTTTACCAGAATGAAGCCAAATTTCTAAGTAATTTATTTTGTGGCAAGGATTACTCTTTGGAGATGGTCAGTTAAATTTTCATTGAAGTAATGTTTCAGCAGCATGACAAGTTTACCCTGGTATCAGGACAATTAACAGATACCCAGAGAGCTACTAAAGGTAGAGATTACAGTAATGCTATAGTGATTCCATTTGGACTGCATAGTAATTTATTTAGTTAAGGAAGTTCTGAATAGAAATTGGAAATTAATGATGGCTTTATATAATTTACAGGATATATTAGGGCAGAAACCTACTATAATATATAAACTGGGTAGGAATATCAGAAATGTAGTGGAAGGTAATAAAATTCCAGTGAATGTGAACAATGTGGAATAGTAAAATGTGGATCTTGTAAGCAATGCAGGTATATTTATGAAGGAATTAATGTGGTTAGCATTTCTTTCCCTTGTTCTTTAACTAATAATAGGAAATTTAGCTGCAGTACCTCAGGAATAGTTTATTTGGTGATATGCCTTCATCTCCCAGCTTTGATGATGTTAAGATGGAAAGCCAATTGAAAGTTAGAATTTATGAACACATGCTATTAAAAAAAGGATTTAAGGAATGCATTGTTTAAGCATTCTATTAACTGCCATGAATAAAAAAAATTGTATTGGAAAAGGTTCCAAATGTGACTAGGGAGGCTTATGGGGAAGCCAAGTCCAGGGAATTTTGGAAGATTAAATTAAATGCCACGTAATCCCTGGCACTTAATGACAAAGTCTGTATCAATAGTCTTTTAATGTTGAAAGTGAGTCAAATGTAATATTTAATATTATCAACTTAGTTTAAATCTATTTTTGGATTTTTGATATTTGATCTGATAACATCAATATTTTTTAAGTTATACTTTTTAATTATATAATTTATACTCGACTGATGTGTGATTAGTTATGAACTGTAAATATTAGTGTGTCTTTAAGTATTAGATTGAGATCTGTTGCTTTGAGTTTTATTTGCTGGTGGTACTTCACATTAAAGGTTTTTAAACTGTTTATACACAACTGCATCAATTTATTTTATTGATTCTAATGAAGTTCCTTTCAGGAAGGAATGTGCTAAACCTTTAAAAAATTTGTACTTCGTACTTTGCATGCCCATCGTTTCTTGGGTCTGTGGAGTGGTTGTGCTGTGCATATCTTATATTGCACTTAATCAGAAGATTCAGTTGTCTTCTGCTTTGTATTCTCAAACACAGATTTCTAATGCATGGGGTTTTGCATTAGTTGAATCCTTAAAGACACTAGGTCTGTTTTTATCACGAGGACATAGGAAATTAAAAAATGTCATCAACTTGTTTCTTCTGATAAAACATGATGTTAAGTTGTCTATCTCGCCTTCATTCTTGCTGGATGGGTTCGGAGCCGACCTCGGCTCCGACTCGGCCACTCTAAAAGCTCGAGAGTTGGTTCCACCGGCTCGAGGCTCCCCTTATATCCCACAATGCTAGGCGAGAGTTACCTCAGATCTCATTTGCCGCTACAGCTTCGAGGTTGGTTTTCTACCGGTTCTTGGTAAGTGACTTTTCTTGTGTAAATTAGTCTATCAAAACCCCTTTAATTTTAATATTTTTACTTATTTCCCTTAGTTTAGACAAATTTTTATCCCCTTCTAAAAAATTCCCGTTTTTTTCCCTCAAGAACTTTAGGTTCTTCCCTTGGGCCTACAGGCCTTTTTTCCCTTCCATAGTGGAGTGTGTGTGTATTATTTTAAAATCCTAATTAGTGGTTTTTATTATAATTTAACTTGACAGGGTGTAATTAGTGTGTTTGTGTGTGTGTTTGTTACACCTGTTTAAAAATGTCTAAAGAAGCAAAGGTCTCCGGATTCAAGAAGTGTGATGCGTGCTGTCAGAAAATGTCTCTGACAGACGCTCACACTTCTTGTGTCTACTGTCTGGGGCCTTTGCACCTGCAGGACTCCTGTGCTGTGTGCCATGGCTTCAGCCCCAGGGTCCTGCAGGAAAGAAAAAATAAATTGATATTGAGAGGCTTACTCAAGCCAGAGGATTCCCTATCTGTTTCAACAGGGAAGCCCTCTAAGGCATCTAGGTCTTCGGCTCCGACAACTGAGCCGAGACCTAAGGTTTCTCAACCTCTGCCTTCATCGGCTCCGGCTGGAGCCGATAAGTCTCAGTCCACAGTTTCTGTGGCTCCCTCGGCTCCGGCCAGAGCCGAGGTAGTAGAAGTTCCCGTGTCGGCTCCGACCAGACCTTCGGAGCCGACAACAAGGAAGAGGTCCAGGTCACCATCTCTTGGCTCCGTTCATTCGGCTCCAGGATCTCCCCTGCTGTCTGAACGGAGCCAAAGATCTCACTCCTCTAGGTCATCGAGGCTGTCGGATCATGACCTTCAGAGGGTAGTGAGTCGACTTCTTAAGTCCGAGGCACTGGCCCAGATGCTTCAGAGCCCGACTCATCAGTCGATGCCTGCCCCGGTCCTTCAACATATTCCTCCTTCGACTCTCTTGAGCTCGGAGCCGGGTCGCGGAACCGAGACTGTGATAGCGTCGGAGCCGATACAATTGTCTTCGGCTCCGTCGGCTCCGTTTCTTCCTTGGAAGAATCTCGGCGCCGGACTTCCCTCGTCGGCTCCGAGGGGGTGAGTGGCATCGGACCCTTGTCCGACCCCCCTCTCCCTCTCGGTGCTTCGGCGCTGGTGAGTTCGGCTCCGACATCGGCCTCGGAGCCATCACTGTCGGTGCCAAGGGGGGTTCTTAGCTTCTCGGAGCGGGGACCTCTGGCTCTGCCTGACAGGGGTGCATTCGAGGTCATGCGGAGTGTGTTAGAGCCTGGCTCTACTCCACAGTCGGCTCCGTCCGCCCCTCCCTCACGGTGCCTCAGGTTAAGTCGACTCACTCCCTCATCCCGGACCGCAGAGAGCCAGCTCCTCAGGAACCCCTGTGGGATTTCATCCTCTTCGAGGCCTCTCCTGATTTGGCAGAAGAGCCCCTCGGAAGAGGAAGTGTAAGAGGAAACACATTGACTCACCTGAGTCCATCACGTCAGACACAGATTTGGATGATTCTGAGGGTTCCCCGTTCCCCTTCTGAAGATGTCTCATTTGCAGACATTCTGGAGATCCTGAAACAGAGGGAAATTGGCCAGCCCTCAACCCTTCGGAGGACGAATCTGTGTATCTTGAGGCATTTGGCTCTCGTCCTTCCACCTCCTGGGTGTCAGACCCCTTTGCCCCCCTCATGCAGGTGGTTGCTAAGAGGGCATGGGCGGCTCCTGATTCAGTGGACCCCACTCCCAGGAGACCCTCCAAGTTCATAACAGCTCCAGCAGACAAACAGTTCTTAACAAAAGGAGTTTCTGTGGATGCTATGGTGGTAGCTGCTGCCACTAAGAAGGAGCTAGCTGATCCTTCAGTACCTGTCCATCCACCTAACAAGGAATCTAGGTCCATGGACAGGTACGGGAAGCGGATGTTCTCGTCAGCGACATTTACCATGCGTTAAGCTGAACTACCTGTGCCATTTTACTCGTCTTCAAAGGGACTTGATCAAGGAAGCGAGTGAAATGTTAAAGGACCCTACAGCTGCGGGTTTCCAAGATAAGATGAACACGCAGCTGGCTACCCTTAACTCCATAACCAACTCCTCCATGCGCCTTCTTTCTTACGCGGCTGATGGAGCGAGCAGAGCCGCAGGGACAGGTGTGGCCTTACGTAGGCATGCCTGGATGCGGCTATACTATTTTGCGGACCCCTTCAAGACGTCTTTCACTAACTCCCCGTTCGATGGATCATCCCTCTTTGGTCCTCAAGTGAAAGAAACCTTGACTAGGTGCGAAACTGATGGCAAGACCCTTTCTGCCGTCGGAGTCCGTTTTTCTACACCTTCTAGGCCTTACCTCAAAGGCCAGAAAGGTGGAAAGATGTGGTTCCGTAAACAATCTCAAGGGACTTCGCCTGACGCACAGAGTCGTTTCCCCGCCAGAGGCAGAGGCGGAATAACAATGGTAGACGCCGCCCTAGGGGCAGGGGTCCGCAGAACCAGGGCAATCGGAAGCCTTCCTGACAAGCCCTTTCAGCATCCCTGAGGTGTTGCCCGACTGCCCATCTTCGGAGGCAGTCGGGAAGATTGTCACTGTACCCAGAAGCCTGGCTATCCCTGACTCAAGACAAATGGGTACAGTCCATCATTTCGAGGCTATTCTATCCCCTTTCTTCGCATTCCAAATCAGTCAAAAATCCCTTCCAGATGTTCCACCCGCTCAAAGGGATCTAGCGGTTTTGGAAATTTCAAAACTGCTTGCAAAAAGAGCAATTCAGCCAGTTCCAGCAGACCAGTAAGGATCCGGAATCTACTCAAGGTTCTTTTTAGTTCCAAAGAAAACAGGGGACTGGAGACCAATTTTGGATCTCAGTGTCTTGAACAGATCAGTCAAGAAAACAAGATTTCGGATGGTCACGCTGCAATCCATCCTTCCCCTTTTGGGCAAAGGAAACTGGATGTGCTCTATAGACCTTCGGGATGCGTACTATCACATAAAGATGAACAGGCGCTCCAGAAGATTCCTCCGCTTCAGGCTGGGAACCAGTCATTTTCAGTTCAGGGCCCTGCCCTTTGGTCTCACCACTGCCCCCGGTGTTTACCAAATGCATGGCAGTGGTAGCTTCTCACCTGAGACGACAAGGATTCCAGGTGTTTCCATATTTGGACGACTGGCTCCTCACAGCTCCCACCAAGCATCTCCTTCTGATGACCAGAGATTACACTTTTCGCGTTTGTCAAAAGCTGGGTATTTCAATAAATTGCGAAAAGTCTGTTTTGTCGCCTTGTCGTACTATTACCTACATAGGCGCAAATCTAGATACAGTAAACATGTCTGCAAGACTAACACATCAGAGAATAACAGACATTCACAAACTGGTATCACTCCTTTTCAACAACAGAATCAAAGCCAGGTTAGTTCTGAAAGTGTTGGGAATTATGGCAGCGGCCATACCTCTGCTTCCATTAGCCAGATTCCACATGCGGATCCTTCAATGGATGCTCTTTACTCAATGGTCATACCAGCAACTTCCAATGTCTCACACCATTATGATCACGCAAGCGTGCAAAAATCATCTCATGTGGTGGATGTCTTCCCATCAGCTCTTGTTGGGAAGACCCTTTGTTCCACCTCCTCCGGTTGCTACTCTGACAACGGATGCCTCCCTGATCGGGTGGGGGGGGCATTATCAGGGCAGGACGGTCCAGGGCACATGGCAACCAAACGAATGCCACTTGCACATAAATGTTCTGGAGATGAGAGCAGTGCTTTTAGCGTTGCAAGCCCTTCAAGACTCTCTTCCCTTGGGAACGATTGCAATCCAAACAGACAATATGTCTGTAGTGTGGTACATCAACAAACAAGGCGGAACCAGGTCATACCCCTGTGTCGAGAAGCACTCAGACTGTGGCAATGGGCGATTTCTTCTCAGCGGTTTCTGATAGCAACGCAGATCCCCGCAAAGTCCAATCAAATTGCGGACAAGTTGAGCAGAGCTATACTCATGCCTCACGAGTGGTCTCTGAAAGACTCTGTAGCGAGAGAAATTTTTCTCAAGTGGGGTCAGCCTTGCTGCGATCTTTTTGCTACTCCCCAAAACAGCAAGTGCAGAGAATATTTCACTCTATTCCCTTTACCAGGCCAACCCAGCAGAGACGCTCTAGTCCAAGTTTGGCCCGGGACTTCTGTATGCATTTCCTCCCTTCCCACTGATCTCTCAAGTGATACAGAAAGCTATCGCTCAGAAGGCCTCATTGATCCTCATTGCTCCTTACTGGCCTCGACAAGTGTGGTTCCCCTTTCTACATCGTTTTCTCTTGAGCGACCGTGGAATCTGGACCTAGTTCCAGATCTTTTGATCCATCAGTCGGGTCAGTTTCATCGCTCCCTCCCCTCTCTGAACCTCACTGCTTGGTTCCTCCAGTTCCAACCTTAGCCAGGCTTCCTCAATTATCTCACTCTGTTAGAGATATTCTGATAGCTTCCCATAAATCTTCCACTCGGAAGATTTATTTGAGTAAGTGGAAACGCTTCACATATTGGGCTCAAGGAAGGGACATAGATCCTTTCACTGCTTCCATCCAATTAGTCCTTGATTTTCTAGCTGAACTCTTCCATGCAGGTTTATCTCCCTCTACACTTAAAGTTCAATTGGCAGCTATTTCTAACTTTCATGTGGGTATTTCTGAATCTGCCTTAATGTCCCACAAGCTTTGCAAAGCCTTTTTGAAAGGAGTTTTTCTTCTCAGACCTCCTATAAGAAATCCTCCTTCTCCTTGGGACCTAAATTTAGTTCTTGCTTCCTTGATTCTTCCCCCTTTCGAACCTGCAGTCTCCTGTTCTTTAAAATTATTATCATGGAAGACTCTTTTTCTGGTAGCTATTACATCAGCTAGAAGAGTTTCAGAGCTTCAAGCACTCAGCTGTCGTCCTCCTTATCTTTTGTTTCATAAGGACAGAGTATCCTTACGAACTAACCCGTCCTTTTTGCCTAAGGTGGTCTCGACGTCAAATCTAAATCAAAGCATTGATCTACCTGTCTTTTTCCAGAATACTCCAATAGGTCTGAACAAAAATTACACTGCCTGGATGTTCACCATCAATTGAGGTACTACTTGGATAGAACAAAACAGTTCAGAAAATCTGATCAGCTGTTTGTCTCCTATCGGAAAGCAGAAAGGGACTTTCAGTTTCAAAGGTATCATTATCCAGATGGCTAACATCTTTCATCTCCCTTGTATATGAAATTAGACATCAAAAGCTGCCTGATAAACCTAAGGCTCATTCCACCAGAGCTTTGGCTACTTCTTTAGCCTTCCAAGACAGACTGCCTATTGACACCATTTGTGCAGCGGCTACTTGGGCTACTCCTCACACTTTCATTTCTCATTATAAGTTGGATTTAGCTTCTAGGCATAGAGCTAACTTTGGTTCCACTGTTCTCAGGAGTCTGTTCCATTAGGCCACCCGGGACAAGGTGCTAGGGACGCGGTCCCATCCAGCAAGAATGAAGGCGAGATAGACAACTTAACATATAGAAGTTATGTTCTTACCATAACGTTCCATGTTAGTTGTCTTCTTCTCGCTTCTTCTAGGCCCCACCCTCCTTCCCTGGCCTGGACAGACCTAGAGGAGTTGTGATTGTGACCTCTCTTTCTACCACCTCTTTCTTAGACATATGCTATTATGCATATTTCCTGGTTCAGGATGTAGGTCACCCTTCTTTCTTCCTGTTGTTAGAGGTGGACTCTTTTTTACAGTTATACTGTTACTATTATAAGCTGGGGTTAGCTTACAAACGAGATCTGAGGTAACTCTCGCCTAGCATTGTGGGATATAAGGGGAGCCTCGAGCTGGTGGAACCAACTCTCGAGCTTTTAGAGTGGCCGAGTCGGAGCCGAGGTCGGCTCCGAACCCATCCAGCAAGAAGAAGGCGGGAAGAAGACAACTAACATGGAACGTTATGGTAAGAACATAACTTCTATTTTGGGTTTTCCATCAGGTTAGGAAACACTTCGGCTGACTAGCTTGTTACACTGGGTATTGTTGTAATTATTGTAACAAAGGTAATTCTTTGTTATATTATTTTTCATTTTACCAATGAAATAACTACATTTGCAGTCTTGTAGAGACATTCAACTGAAGACACTTAGGAGGATGCAGGCTGTTTTTCTTTTTTATACATTTGCTAAGCATTACAAACATACCACTTAACTGTGATTTTCGCATAATTTCCAGATGTTGGCCTTATATTTTTGGTCTGTTCCTTATAAAATTTGTGTTTTTTTCTGGCAAATCATTGAGAATTTAAGTCTCTAAGTAATGACATACATTTGAGTTTTAGACTTTACAATACTTGGAAAAGGTATACTAATATAAAACTGGTTATTCTAGCAACTTTCTAAGCTTATAAGAGCAATATTTAAAATTTGTTCCTGATTATGGGCCTTTGTCCCCGCATTATTTTTGGCTTTGCTCAGATTTCTGGCACTTAAGAGTTTAAGAGGTATTGCAAGCTGGACTGTCAGTGTGATGTAAGAATAGATTTTGCTGCTGCTGTTACTCAAACTTTACTTGCAGGAACTTTCTCGTCCCAGTTTTGTGTATTGATTAGTATTCTTTCCTTATATTGCAGGTACTGGAAAGTAAGAAAAGAAGGAAAACTGTAGTACTTTAAGTACAAAACATTAAGGGATTAAACACTGACAGCTGGGTAACTAGACAAGATGCTGGGTGAGTTAGGAGAGAAATGGCTCCAGGGAGTACTTATAGCAGTATGGAGAGAGGTTTATTCCAGATGACTGAGAAGTGAACATTCTAGTGCCAGTGTACAAGAACAAATCAGACATACACAACTATGGGCACTCTAGAGATATCAGACTCCTGTTTCATGGCATGAAAGTGCTGACATGGATGATAAACAGATATGCAGAGAAGTCAAAAGTAATATGGGAAATGAGCTGTTTGGATTTAGATCAGGATGCAACATAACTGACCTGATGTTTGCAGTGAGACAGATAGCTGAGGAGAAGTTACACAGGAAGTATCCAACTGGGCATTCCTAGGCTTGGAAAAAGCATATGACAAGGTCCCAAATAAGCTGATTTCAGCAGTCGTGCGAAGGTATGAAACATTGATAAGGTTAGTGCAGGCTGTGTAAAAAAATAAAAACAGTGACACAAGTATGAACAGTGTTTGAACTCACAGATGGGTTTTCAGTGGGAGTGTGTTTGCGTTGAGGTCCAGCTTTGAAACTGCTGCTGTTCATGGTGATTATGGATTACATCAGTAAACAGGTTTGAGGGGATAGATAAACAAAGCTGCTGTACACAGCAAATGTGGCATGCATGCAGACTATGAACAAGAAATTCAGCAGATTATAGAGTTACGGAGTGGAATGCAAAACTGAAGGCATACAGTGTGAAACAGTGTACAGACAAGACAGTTGTCATGGCAGCAAGTGTAGAAGATTAGGAGACACTGTAAATTGAGATAGTAGGGAAAATAGTAGAACAGCTTAACAGCTTCAGG
The DNA here is from genome assembly GCF_019279795.1 of Protopterus annectens. Lineage (NCBI taxonomy): Eukaryota > Metazoa > Chordata > Ceratodontiformes > Protopteridae > Protopterus > Protopterus annectens. The sequence continues at coordinate 840,309,588 of NC_056743.1, forward strand.
TATCTGTGAGTGGTGGTTGAGGAGAAGGAATGTCTGAATGAGGAGGTCAGAGTTAGAATCAGTGGGCTTGGAAGAATGTAGAACTAACACAAGAGTATTGAGGTAGTAGTGTGATAGAAAAATGCCATAGAAGCTGAAATCTGAGGTTTATAAAACAGTGCTGCTGTCACTGCTACTGTATGGTACAGAAAACTGGGCAGTGAAGGCAGAGCATTTGAGGAAGCTAGAGGTGATGGAGATGAAGTGGTTGAGATGGGTAGTAGGATGTACACTGGTACAGATGAAGAAGTAAGGATATCGGAGCAGAAGCCCGAGTAGCTCCAATTACAGAGAAGGTCAAAAAGAACAGATTTTGGTGGTTTGTGTACATGTGCAGGAAAGCAGAAGACAATTTGGTGAAGAAGATTTGGGGAGACAGGAAGAAGGCAAGAAGAAACAAGGGCATCCAGCAAAGAGACAGATGGACTATGAGAAAAGACCTGCAACAGTCAGGCATAGTTGTCAAAGAAGGTAAGGTAGTGTTATTGAATCGAGAGGGATGGCGACAGTTAGTGCAACACCTCAACCCCATAAAGAAAATGGGGAAAAGGAGGTTGATGGTGATTAAGTGGTTAATGTTTTTCTCAGTGTCATTAGCTGCCTTCCTCCATTCACTTTTGTATGGTAATTAGTTATATATGCCTCATTTCATCCATCTTACGTGCTTTGTGGTGAGACTTAACTACATTTCGGATGTTACTCTAATTTTGTGGTGAATATGCTCACTTGAATAGATGGAAGGATTGAATAGATATAACTGCAGTGCTTAAAGAACATTTAGATTGTGGCTGCTGTCATTTATTTGGAAGTGTTAAGGTGCACCCACTTTTTTGATGCCTGGTAAGGTTTCACTTTTGGACCATTGTTCAGAAGGAAGCATTATCTGTCTTTCTGATTACATGCCTTTAAAGAGGTGAACGAGAGGTCTTTATGTCACATTACTGAATGGGTGCTAGTCTCTGGATGTTCATTATGTGTTTTTAGGGCTTCAGCTTAGAAAGATCAAAGTAGTAAGCAAAGTTTGCCTTTTACATACTAGTTTGTGTACTGTCAACTGTGGCCACTGTTGGTATAACAAGCAACTTTTTTTTTTTTTATTAATTGGATAAACCTACTGGACACAAGTGTCCCTTTTCAGAACCACCCAGGAGGATCAGAAGCACTGTCTGGTTAAGTGACTTCCTAAGAGTCGCACTATAGGCAAATGGCTGTCCCTTTGCAGTAAAGGTAAAACTAGGGACACTGGCTAACTCTGGAACTTTTAGAAATTATTGTAGGCCAAACTTCCTACTACTAAATGATACCCTGGCAAAATATCACGCTCCCCCCACCCCTGAGAACACCACTTATTATGCGGGATTGTTCACAGAAACTCTGTATACTCGTATTAATTGCTGCCTAGAGACAACTGAACCTGCCTAGCAAGGGCGCCCACAGGCAGGTGCAAGGGGGTGCACTTGCACCCCCCTGTATTCCTGTATTTTCTTAATGCTATCTGTGATGATTTGGCAAAACACACTTTTTCCTATCATTCCAGTTACTTTTTTTTTTTTCTGTAAAGCAACACACTTTTTTCTATCATTTCCACTTACTTTTTTTTTCTGTAAAGCCTGCATCATTCGGAACTTCGGAAGAGATGTTAGTGGAGGTGGCAGGCAGTCACGTGACATAATGCATAATTGATGACTGACGTGACGAGCCTCAAACTCCTCCTTAAACTTTATAACTGTAGTTACATAGACTAGTTAATAATTGGATGACTGCAAGTGGACGGTTGAAGAGTATCCTGATTCCTGGCTGTGGCTATTCCTGACCTGAACAAACCAAACCATCGTGTGGTGGAAGGACTGGACTGGACTGGACTGGTGGTGGTGTTGGTATAACAAGAAGAAGGTAGGTTGGTTGATCCACTCCTGAATCCTGACTGAGGTAATTATTTTTTTGTACAGTGACTGAACACTTGGTGCCAAAATGTGAAAGTGGCGCACTTGAGAAGGAGTGTGGTGTGAGTGAGTGGTGATCTGCACCCTCCATGTGTATTCCCTAAACCAAAAATCACACCGACTTTTACTAACTCAACCCGCAAATTGTGCACAAGTTCAACTGATATACAGTACTGCACATCTGACTGTCCCTCCATCACAGTGTGATGAGCTGCCATCTTGCTTTCCTCGTATGTTTGTGTGCTTTTCTGCCTGCCAGCTTCCGGTTAGTGTAGAGCTTTAAAGGTTGCTTGATTCATGCTAAGAATGAATTAATGGCTGAATGAAATACTACTCTAAGAATCTTAGAGTAGTATTTCAGCCCTTAATTCATTCTTAGCATTCCTGCAGAGCAAAAGTTGTTCATTATGTTTCCGTAGTCTTCACATTATCATGGCAACACCAAAAACGCTTCTCCGATCGTATTTACCTTCGTGCAACAGTTGCATGAAGGTAAATACGAACGGAGAAGCATTTTTGGTGTTGCCATGATAATGTGAAGACTACGTGACCACATCACTAACTGGCAAATAGCAAGCAGAAAGGAAAAATCTGTAGACTCAACTCAACGTAAGCAAGAGGAACAGAGCTGATCTGTGTTATGTAAGTTGGACAGTAGTTAACCCGTTTGTACCACTGACCATATAAAGAGGAGCTGAGGCAAAGATTTGTTATTTTATTATTTTAAATTAATATAATCAAACTGCTAGACATGACAGCTGCTGTTCAAGTCGAGACATACTAAATGCATCAGAAATGAATTTCAGGAGTTGGAACAGATGGTGTCTACCTACTCTTTAGGGAAGTACATTGTGTTGATAATTTTTTACAGTGCTTGTTGTACCTTTTGAGATGAGAGTGTGTGTGTGTGTATGTGTGTGCGTGCTTATGAGCATGTGTCTGATGGAAATTGAGAACTGTGGTGAATTCTTAGAATATTTAGGACAAATAAAAGATAAAGTATTAAAGTTAGTGGAGGTTTCCTACATCAAAAACCTCAAGCATGAGAAATGCTAAATGTTAATGCCCGAATCTCTGAAATGCAGGAACCCCCATCATGTGTGTGTGTGTATACAGAATATATATATATATATATATATATATATATATATATATATATATATATATATATATATTACCAACTCAAAGAAGGGGAAATCTCCAAACAGAAGGTGTTTCATGGGGGGGGTGCTATAATGGCAACTGGGTGCAAGGGCTATCAGATTTTGTTTGCCCCTTTTATTATTCTGTATCAGGCTGAGTCACTCTTCATGCATAAATATGCGTACACTAGTGTGTGTGTGTGATGTACATAATGAACAAGAACGCAAATTTAGGTGTGTTTATATATCTGAGTACTCCAAAGTGGTGATGTATTGTCAAATGTACAGATTTTCAGTGTCCAGTTTTCTGCTTTATATTTTTAGTCTGTTCCTCAAAAAAAATTTTTTTTTGACATATCACTGGGATGATGAGCTAACCATTAAAATTAATAAATAATGACATGCATTTCAGTTTCAGACTTCATATCATTCAGAAAATGCATTCTAACACAAATCCTTTTATTCTAGCAACTTTCTAAATGTGTCCCTAGTTTTGGGCCTTCCACATTACTTGTGCTAAGAGATTGACAGGTAGGTGTGTATCAGAGGAAGGTAGTATACCCCTTGCCTCAGCTATCCAGATTTTTGCAGAATGTCCATATTTTTGCCTCATATTCCACCTGAAAAGGATTGCAGTTGCTAAATAGTGACAGACATTTTGAGTTTTATGTGTCATATCCTTTAGAAAAATGAATACTAACACAAATCCTGTTATTCTAGCAACTTAACTTTATAAGTTCATCAGAGCAATATTTTTAATCTGTCCCTGTTTATTGTAGGCTTTGTCCAGATTTATTTTACTAACAGGTTAAGGTGCGTGTGTGTGTGTGTGTGTGTGTGTGTGTGTGTGTGTGTGTGTGTGTGTGTGTGTGTGTGTGTGTGTGTGTGAGAGAGAGACTGAAATTACTTACTTGGAGTTAGCAGGTGGAATTTATTTTCAAGGAATTGTGAGCTTCAAGGGAAGAGAAGTTTACTGCTGCTCATCATGCTAAGTTTGTAAAAATGTGCAACTGTTTTGTTTAGCAAATGGTAACATTGTGGTATAGAATTTTAAAGCAGTGTTAGTAGCACAGCAGGTCGCATACTTGCATCTTGATACAGAGGGCTGTAGCTTCTACTCCCACAGCATGTAAATGTGTATTTTAAGGGGGTGGGGTGCTGCAGTCCTGTCCTGAGTATGTCCTTCTTTGGTGCTTAGTAACTATGAACCTCTTTTTCAGCTTGTCACAGATTCCCTGTTGCAATATACCAGCTTACCATTTCTTTTAATGTAACATAGGCAGTTTATTCTTCAAGGGCAATGGGCACTTCATTTGTAGATAAAACACTGAAATATATGTTTTATAGCAACAATCTTTTCATTAGTTTCAGATCTTTTTAATGTGGAATTCAGATGACTTCTGCAGACTGCAGAGATTGCGCATATTGACTAATATTGGTGGATTATAATGACAGAAGTTTGAGTGGCCTTTTATGGTTGAAATGTTCTGAACTAGGCAGTTTGTCATTACTGGTTCATAAGTTTTGAATTGTTTCACTGCTTACTGGAAAATGTTCAAATCGATAAATTTAAAATACACTGTAACAAGTGGTGCAGGTGCTGTATTATACAAGGGATATAATTCAATTATCAGGAACATGAATCACCATACTTTTGCATGGTCCTAAAAATGTGTGCATTTAATATGCTTTGAAAACAGCCCAAAGGTAAACTTAACCCGCCACTGCCCAGATGCAGTCTCTTTGAATGTGGGGCTCAAAAGCAGAGAAGTTTTAATGCTAAGTCTGTTTTCTTTGCAAGACTGTTGCTTTGTTTAGCAAATGCGAAATGCCTCAGTGTTTGTGCTATAAAATTTGAAATAAAAGTTGTAAATATCTGCAATCATTGTAGAAATAAAGCATAAAACAGTATGCACACCGAGATATTTGAACAGTGTCTATGGCAAATGGGGAGAAATAGCCAAGTAATGGGACACTGGAATGGCTGTGTGTCTGTATGGGGGCCTGCATGCAGGGGAGGAGTGGGGCTGTGTGGGGGTGGGGCCACTGTGTGGTTGGGGCTATGGGTTTTGCACCCCCCCCTGCAAAAAATCCTGCGGGCACCCTTGCTACCTAGATTAAGCACAAGGATGAACTCAAAAAAAAAAAAAAAAAACAAGCTAACCTGATGGCTTCCCAGCATCAGTAGGTTGTATAACAAAAGGAAGAAATTCATGGCAAAAATTAATAGGTGCAGTACCCACCAAGGTTAAAAAAACCTTCATCAACCTGACGAAGCAACTCAGTTGGCTAATAATGTCCACCAAAGCAAAATTTGAGGTTCATGGGTTGGTACTAGACTATCAGCCCTAGGGCCTATACAAGCCTAGCCATAACAATTCCCTGGCTATTTCTTTCCACACTATTTACTTCCCTGGACCCCTGTCTAGCAGGGCAACTGACGTGATCCCCGGGGTGAATTTCCTTTCTCCCGTCCAATCATCAAGGTTCCTTTTGAAGAGGGCCAAAGAGGCACTCTGCTTGACATGTATGGGCAATCTATTCCAGAGTCTGGGGAGTCTCTGGGTCAGGAACCTATCCCTCCAGCATGTTTTGTTTATTGTGATGACAAGGTTTAGATCCCTGGAGCGTGTGGCTCTGAGGGATTGGGATTTCTTTAAGTGTAGCATGTCCGACAGCTCTGGGTTTGACATGGCCTTGTATGTTAAGCAGAGATCACCTCTGAGTAGACGATATGCAACAGAATATAGCTGGAGTTTTTAAGGCGGTCAGTGTAGGGCAGATGCTTTAGGCCTGTGATTCTTTTAGTGAGGTATTTCTGCGGACTTTCCAGTTGTTGCAGATGTCCTGAGAGGTACATGCCAAGCGGGGCATTGTATTCTATAATGGGTCTAATGAGGGACAATGGTGGGACAATGACCTCCTTTTTTCTGGATGAAAAGCCCTTAGTGATGAGGTGTGCCACATAGAAGGATTTCCTGACTGTTGTGGCGATGTGGTTATCGAAGGTGAGACCACTGTTCACCTGTGTCCCTAGGTCTCTTATCACACTTTCGGTGTTTAGTGTACTGCCACCTATATGGTAATTCACGGGTACATGTTTATCTGGAGCTGGAGCTGGATTTGGAGTCTGCTACTTTTACAGTGTGGGTTCTATCAGTAAGCCAGTTAGCAACCCATTGGGTGATGTAGGGATTAATGCCCAGCTTAGTAAGTTTATCTATGATTCCAGAGTGGGGGATGGTGTCAAAGGCCTTGGCAAGGTCTAGATAGGCTGTGTGGACCACCTTACCCTTGTCCATGGCTCTGGAGACTGATTCGAAGAAGTCATTCAGGTTCAGGAGACAAGATCGGCCCTTCACAAACCCAAACTGGGTGGGGTCCAGTGTTTGAAGGTTGCCAATGTCTTATTTTATAAGTTCCATGATAATATGTTCCATGGCCTTGCAGATAAGGCTCGTCAGACTGATGGGACGGTAGTTTCTGGGATCCAAGGTGGAATTAAAATTAACCTCTCAGGCCAAGGGCAGTCACAAAGCTTTGTAGGTTCATATGTAAGTGTTAAACTAGCTGCCATTGCAGGCCATTTTACGCCTGACCAGTTTCCCTTTTTGTGCTGAAGTTAACCTATCCCATTTGATTGGAGATTAGCCTTACCCATCCGATGGTTGATAATTATATATTACCCCTAATGAGAATAACTGGAATCATACCATTGATAATTTGAGGAGACCCATGCATAGGATAAAGCATTTAAGAGCTGCATCTGTCCATTAGTAGTACAGGGGGCAGTCCTGGGGTAACTGTTCTGTTTCCCATGCACAAATCCAAGTTACACTTGAATGTGGACAGGAAAGAATTTTGTTTTATGTGAATGAGGAGTCTGTTCCAGAGTAACAATATCCTCTGTGAGGTATACCTGTCCTCTAAACCTTTCTGTTGATGTTGCAGAAGAGGTTTAGATCCCAAGACCAAGTATTTCTGATGATTGATTTGTTGATGTACAGTAAGTCCATCAGTATTGGGTCAGGCCTCAGAGGATGTCTTGTATGCCAGTCATAGGTCACCTTTTAGCAGTCTGTAGGATACAGAGTGTAGTGACAGGGCTTTTAGTTGGTCCATGTAGGACATTTTGTTTAGGCTTTGTATCATTTTAATAAGGTGTCTGTATCTTAACTTTCTTTAGTTATGTCTGTAACCCCAATGGCAATACACAGTAGTGTACCAAATTTATTGTAACTGGTGCCACCTGTATTGAGCTGGAAGATATAGCAAACCAGCACATTTAGTTCCAGTTTTACTCCCTTCTCCTTGCCAAATTCCCCTCAGGAAGTGCTCACATCCATAACTGCTCCAATTGTCAGTAGAGAGCAGGTGCTTAATACAGTCTCCAAGGCCAAGAACACTGTATCCATGGGTCCAGATAATTTCCCAGGATGCCTTCTTAATAGCACAAAACGAACTTTTGGGACCACAGGAAACACTGTTTAACCACAGTTGCCAAATAGGATTTATCCCACACATATGTAGGATAGCGATGGTTATCCCATGGCACAAAGATGAGACATCCACGGACATGGGAAATTATTGATCCATAAGCCTGACTAGCTTGATATGCAGTGTTGTGGAAAGACTAATTGTTGATATTCTGATTGACAATATAATGTTTCAAAAACCAGAAAAAATGAAGAACGCTGAAATCCACGTAATCCTGAAAAGCTAATGGCTCACATACATTGTCCCAACCATCTGGAATAGTGTAAAATGTATGTCGAAACACTCCAACCACCGCTGAATTATGATTACTCTTAACTACCGACCAATAGCTCTTTTATCACCCTTAGCAAAAATTATGGAAAAATGCATTCACCAACAACTATTAAACCATTTATCTCAACATAACATAATAGCAAACTGCCAGCATGGCTTTAGGCCATCCCATAGCACCACAAATTATTTATTTATTTATTTCCAGTTTGATTACCAGGGAAATCCACTGGGCCCAAGGGACCCGTTTTCAATGGAGGCCTGGGGAGAAAAGCTCCAGATACAGTATACAGTACAGATATAGTAATACAGAAATGTAAAGATATATTATGTAGAGCAAATTGCAACAAAGGTACATACAGTGTTGCACAATAGTCAGACAAACATCTTTGTAGATGATCTTAAGGGTTATTATACAGGTTCATTTATGAGAGCACTCATTGCATAGTATGTGGGGAAAACACTTTACATACACACCTTTAAAGTAGAAATATAAAACATTTACAAGCACACATTTAAAGTATGAAACTATTTACAATATTTACACAGTTGTGATGTGGGTTAGGTAGCTCTAGGAATTGGAGAGAGCTTGGATACAGTCATAGAAAAACAAGCTATGAAAGATTTAAAGAGCTTAGGAACCTGGGAGAGAAGAAACAAAAACATTTTTTGGGCAAGTAGTTAGGAGAATTTAGGTAGGGTGAAGGCAGGTACATTTCCATTTAGTGGACAGATGTTTGAAAAGCTGGGTTTTGAAGTTTTCTGAGTTTGGTATAGTTCTTAGAGTGGAGGGGAGAGAATTCCATGTTTTACCTAGTGAGAAAGAGACGAGGAGTTGGCAAGCAGGATGTATGCGCTTATGGTTAGCTATCAAGTTTTGATGTTCAGATCTGAGAGTTCTATTAGGGGTATAAGGGGGAAGGATATTAGCAAGAACTGGACATTTAGAAGGGTGAAATATGAGTCTATGAGCAGTGGTGAGTTGGAGGTAGTTTAGGTAGTTTGGGAGTTCTAGCCAATTCAGAGATTGCAGGTTGTGGCAATGATGGGTGGAATGTTTGGATTTGGTGGCAAATTTAGAGATTTTATTATAGCAGTTTTCTAGTTTGGAGGTGATAGAGGAGGACAGGCTGGTAAGGAGAGGAGCTCCGTATAGTAAGGAGGGCAGAAGATTGGTAGTGGCCAGAGTGTGCCTAGTAGAGTGTGAGAGAAAGTGATTATTCCTGTATAGCATACCAAGTTTTTGGTGGGTTCTCTTAATATTTTGCAGAATGTAATGCCGAGTAGTTTGGCGGATGGAACCACTTCTATAGGTGAGTTGGTTTGACTCAGGACTCTGAAAGTATCTTTGTTATAGGAATGAGTCTTTGTTGGGGGGAACAGTAAAATTTTAGATTTATTGGCATTGAGAGAGAGGTGGTTTTGGCGCATCCAGTTTTCGGTGGTTGAAAAAGCAGTTTGAGTTTTAGTGAGCAATTCAGAGAGGTTAGAGGCAGAGCAGACCAAGGTGGAATCATCTGCATATTGAATGATTTTGGCATCAGGAATTGCAGAGTGAAAGTTAATAAAGATGTTAAAAAGCATTGGCCCTAGGTTAGATCCCTGAGGTACACCAGTAGGAGTAGCTAAGAAGGGGGAGGTGGAGTTTTTCCATTTGACTGACTGTGATCTGTCTGATAGGTAGCTGGAGAACCAGGATAAAGTGTTTGCTGAAAGATGAAGATCTGAGAGCTGAGAGAGGAGGTGTTTGTGGGAAACAGTATCGAAAGCTTTGGACAAATCTAGCAATACAGTAGAGACCAGGTGTCCAGAATCTCGGGCTTGATTCACAGTTTCTAGGAAAGACAGTAGGGCAGTTATGGTGCTGTGGCCTGGGCGGAAGCCATGTTGGGTAGGTGTAAGAAGATTGTTTTGGGGTAGAAAAGGCATAAGTTGGAGGTGAATGCACTTTTCAAGGATTTTAGAGATTGGTGAGAGTAGTGCAATAGGGCGGAAATTTGAAATATTGGTGTTTTGCCTCCTTTGTGGAGATGAAGAATATAAGCTGAGCGCCAGAGTTTGGGGACGTATGATTCCTTTAAAGATCTGTTAATAATAACAACTGCCGTATTATCCTTTACAGAAGCCATCAGTAGAAATTGTAATAAAAACAACCTCTCATCTGCACTCTTTATTGACCTCTCAAAAGCTTTTGACATGGTAAACCATGCCCTTCTTATCAACATTCTTGAATCCGTTTCCCTTGACTGTCTGGCAGTTAAGTGGTTCAAGTCCTACCTTACCAATAGGCAACAGGCAGTTCTCTGGGAAAATAATATATCATCCCTTCTGCCAGTCACCCTCGGAGTCCCTCAGGGCTCTATTCTAGGTCCACTTCTTTTCTCACTGTTTATCAATGACCTCCATGTAGCTATTCCACAAGCCACCTGCATTCAATATGCAGATGATTCTACACTAGTATGCTGAGCAAACTCCCCATCAGATCTACATTCTCTGACTCAGAATGTATTTAACATAGTTGAAACATGGTTCACAAAATGTTGCCTCCTTTTCAGTGCTAAAAAAACTAAGCTCCTTCTCTTTACACCCACCAGTAAGTCCTCCCCCATAGATTTATTTGTCCTTTCCAATAATGGCACAATTATATTCCCTGACTCTACCACTAAATTGTTAGGAATTACTATTGACAACAACCTTACATTTGACAGCCACATAGATAACACCATAAAAACTGTCAACAGAAAAATAGGCTCCTTATATAGAATTAAACCTTTCCTAACTCCACTAGCCAGAATTAAGATTGCACACTCCCATTTAATTTCAACTCTTCTGTATGCCTCACCCATGTATACTAACCTAAAGTAAAATAATCTTATCAAACTAATTCCTATAATAACATTGCCAGATTTGCCACTGGCAATCCCTTTAGAACTTACCACTGTCTGAATCTAATGCAACTAGTCTGGCTTGAACTTCAAAACCATCTGAAAGTCTCCCAACTCACCATTGCCCACAAGATATTTATCAACCTAACAGCACTCCTATACTCTCCAATCTCGTAATCCCCTACAAAAATCTAAATTCTCTACACTCTTCCAGCAAATTTCTTGCTAGCATAAGCAAGTCTAACAACATGGCTGGAGGTTCTCTGTTTTCCAACTCTGTGGGAAAAAACTGGAACCCTACTGCCTAATGAACTAACTTTACTTTCTTCACTGCCTCTCTTTAAACAAAACCTCAAAAGACATCTCAAAACACACTGGTTATGCCCCTGCAGCAGCCCTGATTAACATTCTGCTTCACTACTGATATTTCTTCCGCTTGAACCATAACTTTAATTCACACTCCTTGGAAGCAGGACTGTAACTGCTGAACATAATTCAACATACTGGTGTAATCTATCCTGTTTGATACTCTGAAAGTCTCTATCCTGTTTGATGCTCTGATAGTCCACATGAATCATACTGCATAATAAATTATCCTGTACATATTGTCACCTTTACTATTGTAAATACCTACTTTATTTTATTATTACTTCCTGTATTTTTAGTATTCTTATTACTTCCTGTATTTTTAGTAATCTTTTTTATTGAAAGCCTTTCATTTACTATGTAATAATATTAATTTTTAATTTCAATTTTTATTTGTTACTTCTGGAGCTTTTCTCCCCTGGCCTCTACTGAAAATGGAAATATATCCAGTTGGACTAGCCCGGCTAACAAATGTAAAATAAATAAATAAATCAAGGGCCTCTGGCTGTTCAAGTTAGCAGATGATTGCATTTGGGTGCAGTCACTGAATCCCCACAAGACACAAATATCCTCCAAGAAGGCTTGACGCAGACTAGTAATTGGTGCCACAGAGCCATGGTCTAAAACTCAAACTCCGTGCCAACAAATGCATTATAGAATTTTTTGGAAAGTCCCCCACCACCCAGCAACTATGTTAACAGTACATTTCTAAGAGAAGACTCTAGTCAGGAATTTTGGGAAAGCATGTAGACAGTTTTTTGGCACTTGACCATCATGTGCCTGCTGTAGTGAGGAAATCTTTCTATGTTGCACAACTGATAAGCAGGCGTATGTCATCTAGATCCAAACATCTCATCATCCCATTGTATTCAGCTCTCATAAGACCAGTCATCGAGTACATTGTCCCCTTGGATATGTACACTGTCAAGCAAATGCAACAATTAGAGTGTTCTCAGAGATTCCTCACAAAAAGAATTCATGGTGTGGAAAACGAGCTCTATGCAGTCTCTTTCAATGCCTTGCCCTTATATTCGATCTCCTTAAGGTTGCTGAGAGGTGACCTATGCCAAGTCTACAAAGCATCCTTCAGTCCAGTCCTAATGGACCTGTTGCACATCTGTAAAAGAAATAGCATCAGAAACATCTGCTGCAGGGACCTAAACCTTGACTGCAACATGAATAGGGCATGCTGGAGGGACAGTTGCATGTCTCAAAGGCCCTTCTCTGAAACAGGCTTCCCATCCATGTAAAGTAGTGTTCATCTCTGCACTTATTCAAGTGAAACTTGGATCAGTGGATGGGGAGCCATAAATATATCTCTAGTTTGGAACCTATGCCTCTGTTAGAAAGAGGAAGCTTGTAAATGCTGGGCCACCCATGCCCAAGTATATATACCTCCACAAAACCCTTGGGAACCAGTATTTATCACCTTTTACAGGGAAGCATGGCTAAGCTTAAAAAGGCCCTTGGGTTGACAGCATAGTATTCTACTGTGATAGTGTGATACTATAGTGCTGAAAGAACCAAACTTCACCCTTGGCTACAGGAAGTAATTCTTTGAAATAACTGCCAGACTCTTAATTCATTGCTAGGGGAAAATCATCCCAATGAGAGGATAGCAGTAAGCTGAGGAAGTTTGTACATTATAATTTCAAAAAAAGAAAGAAAAGTCACACATCTTCTTTTAAAATGAGTAAGTCTTTTAGGTAAAACTTTAACATATAAATTGAAGCCTTTGACCCAATAATTTGCTTTTTTGGTGTCAGGTGTTATTCCGCTGGATTTCTGCAGCTTATTTATTTATTTATTTTTTGTAAAGTATGGTTGAGTAATGTGGGACTTGGTTCATGTAGGCCTTTGCTTATAGTCTAGGAAGAGCCAGGTATTTCTGGAAACACAGGCTTTCTTTTCAAGACTGTTGCAGATGGCTGTTATTTTAGGGACATAAAAAAGACAAATTTATGAATATCTTCAAAGAGCAGAGAGATGAATGCTATGTAGTTGTTTGTATCCTTGGTCCCTGTTTTGGTTGCTAATTGCTCATCAGACCAGAAAGAGCGTTGCATAGAGTTGTAAAAGCTTATCTTTAGACACAGGTCATTCTTGGAAGAAGAGCTGTGGCTAGTAGGAAGGATGATGAGAGTGATCATAAGTCCACATTCCATATTGTAGCTGCATTATTTGAAATATGTTACTGGAAATATCCTCCCCACTAATTCAGTAGTAAAAATCTTCAGACACTAATGCTTTATCTAACTGGGAGACTAGTGATTCTTTTAATAATGGCAACATAGGACATGGGTTGTTGCATCAAGGTATAAAAATATTTGCATCACAGAAAGAAGAAAGAAGCAGGCTGGTCATGCAAGTGAAGGGTTGTCTGGGTAGTTGTCCAAATGGTGCAGGTATTAAATTCCTTTCTTATTATTATTTTTCTAGTAATGGTGACTATTTGACTTGCTTCCTTCTGTTTGGCACATAATGTTGACACTGCACTTTTGCAAAGTCAGTTGTTCATTTTAAATTTGGGTCTTGGTCCTTCCAGATGTATACAGAATGAAAAGTGAGTGTTTTAAACTTGTCCAGAACTACAGAGGTTGACTTGGCTCTTGGAAATGAAAGATAATAATGTTGAAGCTGATGATGTTTCTACTGTAAGTTCTGACAGTGTTGTTTTTCCTGTCAATAACATTAGTAATGTGTATTTCCTATTGGACAAAACTTGTACGATGCCCTGCAATAATTTCATTCTACAATATAAAAATGAGAGAAATATTTTTTCTAAGTTGTTTAATTATATAATTGAACAGCTGTATAGGGAATTCTTGATTAATAAACAAAATGCATTATAGCCTTTGCAGTAGTGAATGGAAGGCTCTACAGGAGTTATAAAAGGACTCCAGCATAATTGTAAAACAGGTTGATGAGGGCAAGAATGTTGACATTTTGAATGTAAATCAGAGCAAGAAAATTTGTTATGGTCATCTTAATGGTATCACAGTGGAAAAGTATGGATATAAACTGTTTAAGGAAGCTTATTCCTTGCTGCTTAATGGTCAGAGGATAAGCCACTTGTCTAATGATGATACATTTACAAGTTTTATTTACCAGACTGCAAACTGGATATTTCTGTTGTGCCCCTGAAGTTCACTATATTTGCAATCTCCTCAAGTGAGTCTCAAGGTTTTCATTAGAGGCATTTAACTATAAAATATAAATATATTTATTGACTGTGTTATTTAATTGAAAGTATTTTACATTTGGAGTCCTATACTTTTTGGAAAAGATTTCAGTAGTAATATGATCAGAGAATATGGAATGGTTAATTGGATGTCAGTAGTCCTTCTACCAACATACAGCTTATCGTGTTGGAGCTGTGGCCCTTAACATCTTTGTAGGTGTCTCTTCATTAACTAATTGTATTTTAGAAGTTGTATAGCTTTGTCTTTTTTTTTCATTCTGATGATGGCACTTACTGACCATTAAATGAACAGTGATGGGTACTGTCTATACTTCTGCCCATGCCAGTTTGCTTATAGCTAGTTTACCTATGACTGTTTTGAGCAAGATTGTACTTGTGTATGCACACCTTTGTGTGTGTGTGTGTGTTTTATTTGACATTGTTCATTACTTATATTGTTTAAATTATTTATATTCTTTTTTTATTTTTATCTCCAAAAGTGGTACCCACTGTTTTCCTGACATAATTTCTGAACTTAATTGGTTTGGCCTCAGTTTCACTCTTTGTTGTAATTCTTAAAGTATTAATTTGTTAGATATTACACTGACTAGTGTTCCAGATAAGATTAACATTTAAAATATTTTGCAAACCTTTAGCCATTCTTGACTACTTTTGTGGAACTAACCATCACTGCCCTCCCAGGTGTGCTTGTATTTCTACCATACAGGGAGGTAATAAAAACTATATATCTCTAGTTATAGACATTTTTAAGAGGTTTCTGAAATTGTGAAATATATTAGAGGCTGAGATGAGAATAATGCATGTCCTGTCAGTCAGTTTTGAGTCAGTATAAAGAGTAATTCTTGTGAGTATATCACAGTTTTGAATTTGATGATACTCTATGTAATATGGAACGTTTTTTATTGTTGTATTACCTTTGGAATAATAAAAGACACACATATTTGGTTAGCCAGTAAAAAATATTATCACCCAGAGCTGTCTTCATTGTGAGGAAACATTTGTGCATTTTGTTATCTGATACTAAACTGTGTCATAACTTGGTAGAATGTCTTTTCATTTCTTTTATAGTAGCAAAAATGTGAGTGCTTTTTTGACTGTCTTACTTCGGACAAGATGGCCTTGTTTTATTCTTTGTCTCCATGTAGGGATACCTTCCCTGCAATGACTGCTCTGTTTGTTCTTTTATAGTTCCTAGAATTCATAATATTAATAGAGTTTCTTTACTACAAGTGAGCATTGTACTTGTATTTATAATGTGATTTGTGCTTTCAGTTGGTACTGTGGCGTATACACGAGATAAAGACGAAATTCACACTTAGTCTGAAGGAGCATAGTAGAGATATTAAGGTATAACTCGTTAGTTATGTGGCATGGTTGACCAGTCTGCTCATTTAAAGGCTACTATAATGGAGCAAATTAAGTCACGTATTAAAGGTGGCAGGACTGTGAAACAGTTTTTAAATATATATATATATAAATAAAAATATAACACTTTTTCACCAACAAAGAAAAAAACGACTCTGGCAGATCTGTTGTGAATTAAGTGCTTTTGTTCCTTTATTATAGGTTCATAGGTTCGTACTAGGCTATCTGCCCTAGGGCATTTATAAGCCTAGCCAGAGTGTGAGTGGCTTTCACCACCCCTTAGGATGAGAATACTATGCCCTTTTAGGGTTTAGATTACTGTGCCTCTGTCTAGTAGTGACACAGAGATGACCCCCGGGGTAAACCAACGATCTCCCATCCACTCGTCGAGATTTCTCTTGAATAGAGTTAGTGAGGGGCTCCGCCTAACATGGATTGGGATTCTGTTCCAGAGTGTAGGGAGCCTCTGGGTTATGAATCTGTCCCTCCAGCACGTCCTGTTTATGTCTGTGTTGAGGTTTAAGTCTCTTGCTCTCGTGGCTCTGGTGGATTTGGATTTACTGAGATGGAGCATGACCATCAATTCCGGATTGGACATGGCTTTGTACGTCAGGCACAGATCACCTCTGAGTAGGCGGTATGCGACTGAATAGAGCTGGAGTTTTTTCAGTCGGGCAGCGTATGACATATGTTTAAGACCCTTTATCCTCTTGGTGAGGAACTTTTGGGGTCTTTCCAACTGCTGCAGGTGTCGGGTAAGATACATCCCAAATGGGGCATTGTACTCAATCATTGGCCTGTTAAGAGAAGAGTACAGGGGCACAATGACCTCTCTTGATCTAGATGTGAAACCCTTCATGATAAGGTGGGCAATATAGAAGGTCTTCCTAACCACTTTGGCAATGTGAGTGTCAAATGACAGGTTACTGTCAACCTGGGTCCCTAGGTCCCTGATTACCTCTTCCGTACTTAATGGATTACCACCTATGTGGTAATTTGTGGGTACCTTGTTTTTCCCAAAGGGTATGACTATACATTTTTGGCGTTCAGCTTAAGGCCATGGCTCTGGCACCAATTATCCGTTTCTATGAGGCCTCTCTGAAGGATGTTTGTGTCCGCTGGAGTATCAACTATGGCACCCAGTTTGCAGTCATCTGCGAACTTTGTCAGCCACAATCCTCCTATGTTTGCCTGTACCTCGGAAAAATAAATGCTGAACAAGAGGGGTCCCAGGACTGAGCCCTGTGGGACACCGCTTGTGACTGGCTTAGAGTCTGACATAGCTCCAGCAACTCTGACCCTATGGGGTTCTGTCCTTGAGCCAGTTTGCAACCCATCTTGTGACATATGGGTTTACATTTAAGCTGGTGAGTTTGTCTATGATGCCCGAGTGGGGTATTGTGTCAAAGGCTTTTGCAAGGTCAAGGTAGGCTGTGTGAACTGCCTTACCCTCATCAATGGCCTTAGTGACTGTTTCAAAAACGTCGATCAAGTTCAAAAGGCAGGATCTGCCTTTGACAAAGCCAAATTGGGTAGGATCCAATGTCTGTAGGTCCCCAATGTCTTTGTTTATGAGTTCCATAATGATCCTCTCCATAGCTTTGCAGACCAGGCTCGTCAAGCTTATGGGGCGGTAATTTCCAGGGTCCGTAGAAGCACCACCTTTGTGAAGTGGGACCACTGTTGCCATATGCCACTCTTTGGGTACGTATCCTGTAGTAAGGCTAAGATTAAACAGCAGCCTTATGTGTGGGTTTAGTTCCTCTTGGAGTTCATGTAGCACACAGCCCGGGACACCGTCCGGTCCCATTGATGCTGTGTTTTTAGCTTTAGAGAGGGCGGCTCTCACCTGGGCATCTGAGATGTTAGGGAGGCTACATTCTGCTGGGATAGTTATTTCTCCTTTTGGGGGGGAGGGGGAGGAGAAATTTGCTCTGAACCTGTCTGCCAGAATGTTGGCAATGTCAGTGGGTTCAGTGTATTTTGTGTCATTTTGGACTAACTCTGAGCATATCTGGGAGTTTCCACCCAGGTTTCTAACATAGCTAAAGAAGGCCTTGTGATTGTCTTTTGTGTCTCTTGCGATTTTTCTCTCAAAGTTGGCCTTGGATGATTTTATGAGTGATCATAGTTTTTTGCTTGTACTGATCAGAGATGCCTTCCCTTTTAGGGATTTTACTCTGTCATGTAGTAGCTTCCTCCTCCTGTTTTAGAGTTTGTTTATGGCTGGGGTCCACCAGACCGGGTGCCTGCCTTTGGGGGAATGGGTCTTGGTTTTATTTGGGATTGCATGATCCATGCATTCTTG
>NC_056743.1:840632604-840717604 GCF_019279795.1 Protopterus annectens
CCTTCCTTGGAGGGCACCTGGCATCTGGGGCACGAAACACTGAAGAAAATGGCGTCGGCTGATGCTTATGTACCCCAGCCGCTCTGACGTCGGAGGAAAATGCACCATCAGCCGTCGTCGGACCCAGACTTTGGAATCCGGCCGACCGAGGGCTGCCTGAGGCAGGACAACCCATATGTTATGACTGCAGTTGCATGTCTATCGGACATCTACATTTATGGTAGGTACAAAACTGTACTTTTTTGGTCGCATTTACTTCTACCAGACATATTTCTGAGCTTCAAGCTTTATGTATCAAGAGTCCATACTTGATTTTTCATAGAGATAGAGTGTCTCTAAGAACTAATCTGTCATTTCTGCCTAAAGTCATCTCTGAAATGTCCATTAATCAAGCCATTGAATTACCAGTTTTCTTTCCCAATCATTCAAACAAAGGAGAGTATTGCCTACATACCCTAGATATACACAGGCAAATCCGTTTTTACTTAAACAGGACCAAACCTTTTCGTAAATCTGACCAGTTATTTTTGGCCTTTTCTGGACCTAGATTAGGATCTGCTGTTGCTAAGGTCACATTAGCAAGATGGTTGAAGGACTGTGCGACTTTTATTTATACACAATGTAATATCTCGTTGCCTACTACCATGAAAGCTCATTCAACAAGGTCGGTGGCAACTTCTGCTGCCTTCCATGCCAGAGCTTCTTTACATGACATCTGTGCAGCTGCAACTTGGGCTACGCCTCATACCTTCATCGATCATTACAAATTGGAGTTGGCCTCCAGGGGAAGAGCATCTTTCAGTTCTATGGTGCTCAGGAATTTCCTTCCATGAGAACCTCCCAGGAGTAGAGGTAGCTGGGGACTCTGTCCCATGTGTAAGGAATGAACAAGGATTAACAATATCAGATAAAGAAGTTATGTCTTACCATAACGTTCCATCTGTATTGTTGATCCTCGTTCAGTCATTATGACCCTCCTTCCTTCCCCCTCCTGTGGTTTCTAGTGGATCTCACCATCTGGTTCTCTTAGGTTATTTGACCAGAGGTAGCCTCTACTTTCTTTGACTTGCAAACTCAATCTGAGGTAACAGGGAGAGGGGGATTGTGGGTAAGAGTTTAGCTCAAGAGTTTGAAGCTGATGCGAGCTTGGAAAATGGCAGGCTCGGGTCCAAGCTCGGAACCGATACCCATGTGTAATGACTGAATGAGGATCAACAATACAGATGGAACGTTATGGTAAGACATAACTTCTTTTTCCCACAGGATGAACAACCCATACAATATAGCCACCCAGTTCAATTTCCACTTTATAAACTCAGTACTCTCTCTTACTAAATAAAGTTCTCCCACCACCCTCACTGCCCTAGCCTCATCTAATAACAATACTATATCCTTCTCTTTCCAATGAGCCCCAACTTGCACCATAAGAAAATACTTACAAAAACTCAACCCAACAACCTCAGCAGCAGACAACCTACCAACAGAGTACCTAAAATTTGCTTCTGAAGCTGTAGCCTTCCCAGTTTCTGTAATAATTAACCAGTCCATAACAGAAAACCCATGTCCCAACAATCTGGAAGAAATCTTTCATACGTCCACTCCATAAAGGTAGAAATTCAACTGCCCTATTCAGCTATAGACCCATAGCTATACTACCACCACTATCAAAAATATTAGAAACATTTTTCCACTCTCAGCTCCTCAAATATCTTACCTAAAATAGTCTTCTGTCCATGACCCAACATGGCTTCCGCCACACTCATAGCACAGTTGCTATCAACCACAATAGAAATAACGGCAACCTAGTGTCATCACTCTTCTTAGATCTGTCAAAGGCCTTAGTTTCCCATCAAAAACTTTTCAACAGTCTCTCCTTCCTACTTCTAAATCAGCCATCTCTCACCTGGTTTTATAGCTGTTTCACAAATAGACAACTGTCGGTAAAATGGAAACAAGAATTCTTCTCTTTCCTTTCAGTCACAGTTGCAGTCCCACAAGGATCAGTACTGGGCACACTTCTGTTTAGTATGTTTGTAAACAAACTGCATACCGTCACAAAAAAATGTTCAGTTTGCAGATGATGCAGCCCTCATCTGCTGTGCCCTAACACTACAGATTCTCCAGGAAATCACTCAGAAGTCTTTTTCATCTGTCATATCTTGGCTAGGCACTGCAGACATATTCCTAAATGCAAAACAACAAAACTAATGCTCTTTATACCAAAACAAGTTAATACTCAAAAACATAATTTCCATATTGTCATCTGACAGTACAAAATTTCAGACTGTGACAAAAGCCAAATTACTTTCTGTACTTGTAGATGACAAACTCAAATATAACCAACATATTCTCCAAACTATCAAAAATTTACACAAAAAAGCTAGGCTCCCTATGTGGAGCAAATCAGTACTTTACATTATCCACAAGAAAATCCATAGCAGCAACCTACCTGCTCCCATTTCCATTGTATGCATCACCTATCTTCAGTAATCTCACAATACCCCCAAGTCCAAACTGTATGCATGGTATAATAAAATGGAAAGATTCTCAACATATTCATCTCATAAAATCCACTATTGCACAGCCATAAAGGACCTAAACTCCGTAGCACTCCCAAATCAGCTAACCTACTTTCAACTAAGTACTGCCCACAAAGTAATCTAGAAGCCAGATAGTTGCTCATTCCTATAAAGCATATTACTGCCATACAGCAACAGCAGAACACTATACTCCAATAAACAAGTCTGTGCTAGCTGTAAATATTGCAGTAAACACTGCTGGATACTAATTGTGCTCTCACTATGTTTCAGAACTCTGATACTCCATCCCACTACAGTTAATGCATACAGAAAACAACACATGCTTTAAAAGTCTGCTAAAGCAGCATCTGCAAGGCACCTGGCTCTGCTCTTTCACTGTACCTGGATAATTTCAGATACAGAAGAAAATACAAGCTGCAGTACTTCTAACAAAATGATAGCAGGTCTGTATTAAATTCCTTTGTAGTGATTATTATACTTTCCCTTCTATATAATACAGTAAACATTTCACTGATTATATTTATTAACTACTCATTCTTCATTGTACAACTGCTTACTAATTTCAACCCATATGACAGTCTCTGTTCTGTCTTCCCTTGTTTTTTATCATATTTCTGTCTGCGAAAACCTTATGTAAATGCACAGGCTATCTCTTATATCTAATGTTGTCAATTTTCGGGTTTGGATCGACTTAGCCGCTTTCTTACAGCCCATGGATACTACAAGCTCTCAAGTTCCTCCCTTATCCATAATGCAGCAGTCCCCCTCTTTCTTCAGATCTTGTTTGCCGCCATTGTGTGCAGAACGGGTCACCGCATCTCTTGAGTGTTCGTTTATAGATAAGTGTTTTTGTGTGTGTGTATGTATGTATCTTCAAAACTTCTTTTTCATCACATTTTCCTCCCTTAACCTACATAAGTAATGTAAATCTTTTTTTACCATTGCTTGTATTTTTTTTTTGTACTGTTTGGTAGTTTTTCTTTAGCATCGTTGGTAATTTTTCACTGTACCTTTTGGTAATTCTGTTAATACCATTGCTGGTATTCTTTCTCTTTCTATTCTAAAAAAAACTTCTTTCTTTTTCTTTAGATTAGTATTTTTTCATTGTATTTAGGAGTTTAAAATAGCGGATAAACTGTCAGGCTTTAAAAAAATGTAGCAGTTGCAGGCATAAAATCCCTTTAATGTCCATGACTTATGTGTGTACTGCTTTGCTCAGGACCATTTGCAATCTTCCTGCTCTATTTGCAGAGCTTTCAATTCAAGAGTGTTGGTGGACAGGAAGAACAAATTAGTCCTTAAGAGTCTTCTTCCTTCAGCCTTTGGAGGCTTGCTTACTGGAGCTCAAACCTCCAAGTCAGATAAAAAAAAAGAGGTCAAGACATTCTGACCAGCCCGGATCCTTTCGATGTTCATCGTGTTACACTGCTGCAGTCATTACACTTGGGTTATCTGCCGTCAGGCGGTCCCGTAGTCTGCCCGAATTCCAAAGTCTTGGTCCGGCATCGGTTGCGGTCACTTCTTCCCTGACGTCAGTGTGACAGGAGTATAAAAGAGGCAGCCAACACTATTTTCTTCAGTCTTTCTTGCCGCGCAGTGCCCGAAGCAGAAGCAGTTTGCAAGTGCCGGTCGGCCAACTCCTGAGATTTTCAATTCGAATTTCAGACCGAAGTCTTCAATAAAGCTAAGTACCCCGTTGGGGAAACTTTTCTTGCCTTAGACCGATGTCAGAAATAGTTAATAATTGTATTTCTTGTTGGAAGCAAATACCTCATAAGGATTTTCATTCTTATTGTATTCCATGCCTAGGCCCAGACCACGACGTCACCAGTTGTTGGTTTTGTGCTAGGTTTAACAAGCGCACTATTAAACGTCAGTTTGATTTTGCCTGACATTATTTTGGTAGAAAATTCAATTACACCATGCCGTCGGAGCAACTGACGACCGGGATACATAAGAAGCGCAAAGATGAGGACAGGCAGCCGAGACCCAAACCAGACACCAAGGCCTCTGCTAGGCCAGTCGCCAGTTCTCTGGTTTTCAGCGAGGTGCCTACGCAGCCCCTGATGGCTGCGGATTTAGAACCACAGGCTACCTCTGACTACCAAGTGGAGATTGCTGGGCCTCCGGATCCTTTACCTTTAGGCCCTACCGACACCACTCCTGAAGGGAAATCCGGTGTAGTTGAAAGGCCTTCAGCTGCAGAAGGTGTTTTCACACCAACTACACTCACTATTAAATCTTATGCAAAGTTGAAAACTCCTTTAAAAGTAAGGAAGCCAGTACCTCATTCTCCAGTACAGGCCCCCATGCCTAAGAAACAGATGCTTAAAATGGCCGAAGATTTAATTACCCTGATCAGGGGTTCCCATGCCCCTCCTGATAAAAGGCCTAGACAGGAGGAAGACTATGCTTCATCTGACCAGGTTTCCATTTCCTCAGATTCCTCTGAAAAACAGGAATACTCCTTTCCACCATATGAGGATTCTGATGCTGAAGAATCAATCCCTTCAGCATCTCCCCTAGAGGACTATTCCTTTGGGGAAACCTTGCATACCATGAGGGAACATTTCCACTGGGAATGCCAGGATTATTCTGAATCCAAGAAAAGGCTCTGAGAGTTCCTTTTACTGCCTCAGCACAGACCCCTTGCTATTCCACCAGTATTAGACATTGTGGATGATGGTATATTCAGAATCTAGTCTGAATCCAGATTCTTTACCTCCAGCTCCAGCCAAACCAGACAGATACTACACAGTCCCTGACTCTCACAAATTCCTATACAAGAGCCCTGTTGCTGATGCAGAAACCATTTCCCAGGGTCCCAAAGGGATTAAGGCCTCTACTGCTAAAAATCGTGTACCCTCTGAAAGGGATTCTAGAGCACTAGACAGATGGGGAAAGAAAGTATACACCTCAGTTACTCTAGCCTGGAGGGCCTTAAATTGCCAGTTTCACATGCTTAAATCTCAGCAATGTTTGATGTCTCAGTTAAAGCAAAAAATGCTTCCACATTCAGAGCAGCCTGACTACAAGGAAATGCAGGATTTATTGCATGCAGCAGAACAAGTGGGAAAACATACTTTGCAATGTGGATTTGATTCATTAGAAGCTTCTTGTAGAGCAACAGTAACAGGGTCTGTCATTCGTAGACATGCTTGGTTAAAAGAACAAAGTTTACCTGATCATGTTAAAGCAAAGTTATTGGATGCACCTTTACAGCAGGATGTATTATTTGGTGTTAAAGCAGAAAAGGTTTTAAAGAAAATGGAGGATAAGGCAAAATCTATGCAGACGGTCAATAATTTTTTACAGGTACAGCCCCCTCGTTTTAGCAGAAATTGGCCAACCAAAAATTGGTCCTTTCCAACTTCTGACAGACCTCAGAGGGGCAGATACAGACGCCCAAGGGGCAGAGGTCAGCCACAAGGCTCTTACAAGCCTCGTCAATGGGGTACTTCAACCCAGAAAGGAGGGGAAGACGGGGCACAAACTTTCAGAAAACAGTCACAATGACTTCCCCCTTGGACTGCCAAGCAGATCACTCTTGGCAGCTCCCTTAGAAGTAAAACTAGCACTTTTTGCAGGCAATTGGCACATCATCACCCAAGACAAATGGGTTCTAAATGTTGTATCTCAAGGATACAGGTTCCACTTTCACACTTTACCAAGGCTAAAAGGAATGCCAAACCTGGCACCAAATCAATGGGCAGAGGCTGAAAGACAAATTACAGCACTCATGGACATGAGAGCCATTCAAGAGGTTCCTACACAGGAGCAAGGACAAGGATTTTACTCAAGACTCTTTCTGGTCCCCCGAAAGGACAAAGCCTGGAGACCCATCCTGGACCTTTCAATTCTAAATACTTACCTGGAAGTTCCCAAATTCAAAATGTTGACACTACAGCAACTTCTTCCCATGCTGGGCAAGAAGGCTTGGCTAGTAACGTTGGACCTCAAGGAGGCATACCTGCATGTCCCTATCAGACAAAATTGCAGAAGATACCTCAGATTCATAGCAGGTTCAACTCATTACCAATTCTCTGCACTGCCCTTTGGCTTATCTACTTCACCCAGGGTCTTCACAAAATGCCTGGCACCAGTAATTGCATATTGCAGACAAAGAGGGATTCAAATATATCCATACCTGGACGACTGCCTTATTCAAGCAGAAAACAAGGACATTCTTTTAAAACATCTAGCATTTGTAAAAAAAACCTACTAAGTTGCCTAAGGTACACAGTAAATGAAAAGAAGTCAAAACTAGTGCCCTCACAAGAGAAAATATTCCTTGGTGCCAGCTTAAATACAACGGCCCAGATGGCTTATCTCATGCCAGACAAGCAAGGACAACTGACTCAATATTTTCAAATGATGGCAACAAAAACCCAACTCCCTGCAAGAAAAATTCTGCAGGCCTTGGGGTTTATGGCATCTTGCATTCTAGTAATTCCATATGAGGAAATTACAATGGTTCCTGAAAAGCGTATGGACTCAACACAGCCACAGCTTGGAAGCAATAATACCACTCATTCCCTGCCTTCAACAGGAGTTTCTATGATGGGCTCAGGCATGTCACCTCAACAAGGGTCAGCCTTTCACCTTACCCACAGCCAGGCAGACAATAACAACAGATGCATCGGATTACGCCTGGGGAGCACACATGGCAGGGCAGTGTATTCAAGGCGAATGGACCGCAGATCAAATGCATCTCCACATCAATCAAAAAGAGATGCTAGCTGTACAAAATGCCCTAACAGCTTTCGAGGACCTCCTACAACCAGGACAACTGATACTAAAGACGGACAGCACCACAGTGATGTGGTACATAAACAAACAAGGGGGCACACATTCCTACCCCCTATGCAGGCAAGCAATGACTTTGTGGAATACAGCACTGGCCTACCAAGTTCATCTACAAGCACAATTCCTGCCAGGAAAGAAAAATACATTGGCAGACGACCTAAGCAGAAATATCATGGACCCTCACGAGTGGGAACTAAATCCACAAGTATTCACAATGATAACTCAAAAATGGGGGAGCCCAGACATAGATCTTTTTGCCTCCCCCCAAAACTACCAACTACAGAAATTTTGCACAAGGACATACCACACACTAGCATGGAAAGTGGATGCCCTATCATTCAGTTGGAAAACATTAAAAGCGTATGCCTTCCCTCCACTGCCTCTTCTGGCAAAGGTACTGGTGAAAGCCAGACTAGAGAGGCCACAAATGATCCTCATTGCTCCAGACTGGCCACATCAACACTGGTGTCCAATATTAAGGAACATGGCTCAAGGCCCACCATGGATTTTACCTCAAATTCCTCATCTGCTGACTCAGCAAAACAATCAGATTCTGCACAGCCAGCTCAAGACTTTAAATCTGGCTGCATGGCGGATTACTTAAACAACCAGTCAACACTCCTTTCTAAAGCTGTTATAGATGTCATTTTGGAGGCTAGGAGACCCAGCACCAGGAATACTTACTCAGACAAATGGAAAAGATTCTGCGCCTGGAACCAGGCTAAAGGCCTAAATCCTCTTGTCCCAAATATTCCTCAGATATTACAATATTTAACTGAGATGCTGGACAAAGGCCTTTCCTTTTCATCTATTAAGATCCACGCTTCAGCTATTTCAGCTCATTACAACACGGATCATCCTATTTTCTCACATCCATTACTAAAACGATACCTCAGAGGGGCTAAGAACATAAGACCGCCCCGGAGAGCACCAACACCAACTTGGGACCTCAATTTTGTTTTGGAAAAACTTACTCTACCACCCTTCGAACCAGCTTTTTCAGCTGAATTAAAATTTTTATCTTGAAAAACTGCCCTGCTGTTAGCAATAACTTCAGCACGGAGAGTCTCAGAGCTACAGGCCCTAATGGCAGTGGAACCTTTCATCATTTTTCATCAAGACAGTCTCCTTACGAACTAACCCTACCTTTATGCCAAAGGTGGTATTTAGTGTGGCTCTTAACCAAACCATTCATTTACCCATCTTTTATCCAAACCCCCAGAATAAAGGGGAAAGGCTTCTACACTCTTTGGACATTCACAGACCATTACGTTTCTACTTGGATAAAACAAAGGCTTACAGAAAATCTGAAAAACTGTTTGTATCCTATGCTGCAGGATCACAAGGAAAGGCTATTTCAAAACAGACCATTTCAAAATGGATAGGGCATTGTATCCGCTTCTGCTACACACACCATTGAAAAACTGTGCATGGTAACATTAGGCCCCATTCCACCAGGGCTACAGCCACATCAGCAGCCTTTCTTAGAGGAGTACCAACCAAGGATATTCTGGAGGCTGCAACTTGGAGTTCAGTGCACACCTTCACCAAACACTACCACTTACCTCTATACTCAAAAACCAGAGCTGGCTTTGCCACTGCAGATGTTCATCGTGTTTCACTGTTGCAGTCATGACTGTAGGGTTCTCTCCTGCCTACAGGCAGTCCTCGGTCGGTCAGAATCCCAAAGTCTGGGTCCGGCGTCGACTGTTCAACCATGCTCCCTGACGTCAGAGCGCCAGGAGTACAAAGCTGACAGCCGACGCCATGTTCTCCAGTCTTTCTTGCCGTGCGGTGATAGCAGTTCGCAAGTGCCGGTCGGCTGACTCCTGACAATGTTTTCTGAAAAACTCCAGTCCGAAGACTCTCTTCTCCAGTCAAAGCGAAGTACCCCGTTGGGGAAACTTTTTCTTGCACCAGTCTGATGTCAGAAAAAGTTAATAATTGTATTTCATGTGGGAAGCAAATACCTCATAAGGATTTTCATTCTTACTGTATTCCTTGCTTAGGCCCTGACCACGACGTAGCTAGTTGTCGGTTTTGTGCTAGATTCAATCAACGTACAATTAAACGAAGGTACAATTTTGCATTTCATTACTTCGGTAGGTGTTTTAACTAAAAAATGTCGTCGGATACGGTTCCGGCTACTGGAGTTCACAAACGATGCAAGGACAAAGACAGGCCTCCGAGGTCCAAATCTGACGATATCGCACAAGCGGAGCCAGCTTCAGGTTCGGCCGTCGTCAGTGAGGCGCTTTTGCAGCCCCTGTCGTCGACCATTTCGGAACCGATGGCCGAAACGGACTCCCACAAGGAGCCAACTAGGCCTTTGAATATTTCTATTGCAGGACCTTCGGACAATGCTCCTAAGGATGGGTCCGGAGCCGCTGTGCAGGTACCGGATTCCGAAGGGGTTTTCAGGCCTACTCAGCTTCTAATAAAGGCAAAGCCAAAGACAAAGGCAAAGATTCCTTCCAAATCAAAGACTGCAGCACAGGCCTCTTCTGAACCAGCTCCCAAGTCACAGAAACAGTTACTTAAGATGGCGGAGGATTTACTTACTATGATTAGGGTTTCACATCCCCCTCCAAATAAAAGGCCAAGGCAGGAAGTTCATTATGATTCCTCTGATCAGGCTTCTGTTTCTTCAGTTTCTTCTTCTGACCAGGAATATTCTTTCCCTCCTTATGAGGATTCTGATGCTGAGGAATCCATTCCTTCAGCTTTTCCCCCTGAGGATTTCTCTTTTGGGGAAACTTTGCATGAAATGAGGGAACATTTCCACTGGGAAGGACAGGAGTATTCGGAATCTAAGAAAAGACTAAGGGATTTTCTTCTTCTTCCCCAACATAGACCCCTGGCTATTCCTCCTGTTTTGGATATTGTGAATGATGCTTTTTCGGAGGCTAACTTAACCCCTGACTCTTTTCCTCCTGCTCCTGTTAAGCCTGATAGATATTACAGGGTTCCTGATTCCCACCAGTTTTTATACAAGAACTCTACTGCTGACCCTGAAACCATTTCTCAGGGTCCTAAGGGAGTTAAGGCCGCTTCTGCTAAAAAACCCATTCCCACTGAGAAGGATTCTAGATCTTTAGAAAGATGGGGCAAAAAAGTGTACACTTCTGCTACTTTATCTATTAGGGCTTTAAACTGTCAGTTTCATATGCTGAAATACCAGCAATTTCTCTTGTCTGTTTTAAAACAAAAGCTTACTTCCATTTCTGCCTGTGCAGATGATAAGGAATTACATGACTTAATGCATGCCACTGAACAAGGTGGGAAGCATGGTTTACACTGTGGATTTGATGCCTTGGAGGCTTCTTGTAGGGCTGCTGCCTCTGGCACTGTTATTAGAAGGCATGCATGGTTAAAGGAACAAAATTTGCCAGAACAAGTAAAAGCTAAATTATTGGATGCTCCTGTTCAGCATAATGTTTTGTTTGGATCAAAAGCTGAAGAGGTGATTAAAAAGATGGAGGACAAGGCAAAATCCATGCAAACAGTTAAAGATTTCCTACAAGTACAGCCACCCAGATTTAGCAGGAATTGGCCTACAAAAAATTGGTCCTTTCCCAATTCAGACAGGCCTCAGAGGGGTAGATATAGACGCTCCTGAGGAAGGCCTCAAACACAAACTTCTTATAGACCAAGACAGTGGACTGCTTCCACCCCTAGGGGAGGAGAGGACAGGTCACAAAACTCATAGGAAACAGACTCAATGACTCCCTCTGTTGGGCTGCAGGAACTTCTTGCCTGGAAGCCCCTCTCGGAGGAAAACTTTCTCTTTTTCATCGAAATTGGACTCGTATAACCCAAGACAAGTGGGTTCTGGATGTGGTTTCAAGAGGTTACAAATTCCATTTTCATACCCTGCCAAGACCAAGCGGATGGCCAGACGTTCCAAAACATCAATGGACAGAGCAATCCAAAAAATTAACAACAACGACTGTGTAACCAAAGTGGATGTGCAGACTCTGAGATAGATATGAGGAAGTTGATAGACAGATGGCTGAAGCACATTTACAATGTTATTCCACATATCATGAAGGATTCATGGAATTTTTTAGGCAAACTTACTAAGGATAAATGGAATCCTAACTTAATCTTCCTTACTATTGACGTTGTGGATTTGTTTTGAGGCATTCCTAAAGACGTGGGTTTGGAATTTTTTGCCAACAGTCTTAGGAAACATTCAGGATATAGCTGGGATAAGATTTGTTTAATATGTGATATGATGTCATTGGTATTGGACCACAACTACATAGTATTTCAAGGAGAGTGTTTTAGACAAACTAAGGGAGTCGCTATGGGAGCGGTGTGCGCTCCCATTTTTGCGAACTTAGTTATGTTAGAATGGGAGTCCGAATTTCTATTTAAAAGTGAATACTACTCTGACATTGTATTCTACGCCAGGTATTTGGATGACATATTTATCTTATGGAAAGCATCTTCAGACAGGATACACAACTTTATGGAATTTCCTAATGGTACTACTGAGTTTTTGAAATTCACACAACTATAGTTACAAGGAAATTCCATATTTAGATATATTGCTTAGCCACAATGGAGAAGGATTTACTTCTAAAGTTTATAGGAAACCAACCTTCTCAAATGATTACATTCATTTTACTAGTAATCACCCTCCATATGTTTTCAAAAACGTGGTAAAAGGACAATGTATTAGAGCCGGTAGGATGTCATCTACACAGGAATATATGGAGGCTGAATTAAGAAATATATACAAACTATTTTTTAACAGTGGTTATCCAGGGAACATGTTAAATGACATCACCCAATATGTGTACAAGCAATGGGGTCAGAAGTATATGCCATTATTGGGCCGATATGATACCGACAGCCCTGTAGAACAGCATACAGATAAGGCTAGTCAAGAAAAGTATTTTGGAAATGAGACTTTTGGGAGAGTATGTGTGTTGACCTATACTCCTTATACATATGCAATTAAAGAGATTTTACAGAGACATTGGGATGTTATAGCTACACATAACTCAGGGGTACAGCTTGGCAAATTTCCTAAATGTGTTTACAAGACAGCTCCTAACTTGAAGAGAATATTGGAGAGGGCCAGTAACCACAATGAAGGTTCGGATAGATTTAAGGGCACCTCCAAATGTGGGAGATGTCACCAGTGTAGGTACATTAATGAAGTAAGGAATATTCAACTTGATGACATCAACCACACCATTATCAAGTGTAGGACAGGTAGCTGTAACACAAAACAGGTGGTATACGTGGCCACATGTACCCGCTGTAATGCATACTACATTGGGAAAATGGAACGGCAGCTCAAAAAACGAATATATGTACACCAATATAAAATACAGAAATGTGACACTAAAAATGCATTGTACAGACATATTTTAGAGAAAGGGAATGAGCATGGATTTTTGTTTGCAATTATTGATCAGGTTAATAGTACACCTTATGGAGGCAATTGGAAAATGATTTTAGCGCATTTTGAAAGTAGATGGCAGATCTACACTGATGCTACTAGACCGCCTGGTCTTAATGATTTTATTAGCATCAAACCATTTTTGGCTCTTTCATCATAAGTGGTGTATTTTTATATATTTATATATTTTTATTCTATTTACATATTTATCATATTCATCATATTTATTATATTTATAATATTTATAACATATATAACTATTAATATTCACAATATACATAATTGTAGAATACTTACAATATTATCAAGTATAATTTTTTTGATATATTGACATAATATTTATTGATACTTAATTGATATTTTTTAATAATACTGGAGTATATATTGCAAAATGTTGTATTCATATAGTACTTATTCATACAGTATTTATTCTTATTAATTTGTATTTACTTTTGTACATACACATTTTATTAATTATGTAAAAGTGAGGTTTTTCATGTAAAGAATTTATCCATTCAATTGCTAGCATTATATATGTTTATATATTTTTATATATAACAACTGTGTCAGGTTCTTTCACAATTTTGGTACTTGTAGCTTTAAAGATTTTGGCGGGTTTTTTAAATAATTAAGAGATCTGATTGTTATTTAACCTTGGATATGCATTTTAGTATTGTTCTGATGAAGACTGGAGTTTTCAGTTGAAAGCGCTTAACCAGTGTATCTACTCTTTTATTGTGTGACAATAAATTTTCTTCATCCTTGTGTACGAGCGGTATCTATCTCAGAGTCTGCACATCCACTTTGGTTACACAATCAATGGACAGAGGCCTTAAACCAGGTGGAAGCTGTTTTGGCTATGAAAGCCTTAGAACTAGTTCCACTTTCAGAGATGGGACAAGGTTTTTACTCGAGGCTCTTTCTAGTCCCCAGGAAACAAAACTCATGGAGACCCATTCTGGATCTGTCAGTCTTGAACACCTTTCTAGAGATTCCAAAATTCAAGATGCTTACTCTACAGCAGCTACTTCCAATGCTGTCCAGAAATGCATGGATGGTAACTTTGGATTTAAAGGAGGCATATTTACACATTCCCATTAGGCAGGAACGCAGAAAATACCTCAGGTTCAAGGCCGGCTCGAGGCACTTTCAATTATCTGCGCTGCCCTTTGGATTGTCTACTGCGCCCAGGGTCTTCACCAAATGCCTGGCTCCAGTAGTAGCTTACTGCAGACTCAAGGGAATTCAAATTTACCCTTATCTGGACGACTGTCTTATTCAGGCAGACAGCAAGGAGGTCTTACTCCAGCATCTACGGTTTGTTCAAGATCTCCTCAAGTTCCTGGGATTCACTGTAAACATAAAAAAGTCAAATTTGACACCCTCACAACAGATAATTTTTCTGGGTGCTTCTTTAAACACAACAACCCAGATGGCATTTCTGACATATGAAAAACAGTTTCTGCTGGCTTCAACTTTCAAAACCTTGGCAACTTTAACTCAGCTATCTGCAAGGAGATTCCTGCAGGCTTTGGGTTACATGGCCTCCTGCATCCTTCTTGTACCATATGCAAGACTACACATGAGGAAAATACAGTGGTACCTAAAAAGTGTATGGTCTCAGCATTGCCACAGTTTAGACATACTGATCTCCGTCCTGCCTTGTCTTCAAAAGGAATTCCTTTGGTGGTCCAAGGCATGTACTCTAAACAAAGGGAAACCCTTCTGTCTGCCTCCTGCCACTCAGATTCTAACCACGGACGCCTCGGATTATGCATGGGGGGCCCATTTTCATGGCAACTGTCTGCAGGGCCTTTGGACAAAGGATCAGAAGCACCTGCATATCAATTTAAAGGAAATGTTAGCCGTTCAGAAAGTTCTAATGGCCTTCAGGAATCTTCTACAACCAGGACAACTACTGATACGGACAGACAACACCACAGTTATGTGGTACATAAACAAGCAAGGGGGAACTCAATCCTACCCCCTTTGCAGACTAGCCATGGATCTATGGAACACAGCTCTAGCTTGCAATCTGGACCTTCAAGCTCAGTTTCTACCAGGGAAGAAAAACTTCCTTGCAGACAGTCTGAGCAGAAACCTTTCGGATCCACACGAATGGATGCTGGACACCAAAATATTCAGGATGATAACAGCAGTCTGGGGATGTCCTCACATAGACCTCTTTGCATCCCATCTCAATCATCAACTACAGAATGTTTGCACCAGGACTTTCCACAAACAAGCTTGGAAAGTGGATGCACTATCATTCAGTTGGAGAAACCTCTCGGGATATGCCTTTCCGCCTCTTCCTCTTCTTCCACGGGTATTATTAAAGATCAAACAGGACAAGCCCAAGATGATAATCTTGTTGGCCCCAAATTGGCCTCGACAGTTTTGGTACCCCACTCTGAAAAACCTATGTCTAGAGCCCCCTTGGGTCTTACCACAGACTCCGAACCTTCTCTCCCAACATCAGGGTCAGGTTCTACACTCCCATGTCAGCACTCTCAGCCTGGCGGCCTGGTTAATCCAGGGCCTTTGATTCCTTCTCTCCTACCCAAGCAGGTTAAGGATGTCATTTTAGAAGCCAGACGTCCTAGCACTAGAAAATCTTATGCAGGAAAATGGAAAAGATTTTGTTCCTGGATGCAGGCTCAAGATTCTGATCCTCTTCTTCCAAACATTCCTTTGATTTTACTTTACCTGACAGATCTCTTACATAAGGGTCTCTCTTTCTCTTCCATTAAGATACATGCCTCTGCTATTTCCGTTCATTATAATACAGACCCTCCAATTTTTTCCCACCAGCTCATGAGACAGTTTCTCAGAGGAGCTAAGAACTTAAGACCTCCTAGATCTCCTCCCATTCCTGCTTGGGATCTCAACTATGTTTTGGAAAAGCTCACCTTACCTCCTTTTGAGCCTGCTGCCTCTTCTGACATCAGGTTTTTATCTTGGAAAACAGACATCCTGTTAGCCCTGACCTCTGCCAGGAGAGTTTCAGAGTTGCAAGCTCTTATGGCTGTGGAACCTTATATTATTTTTCATCAAGACAGGGTGTCTTTGAGGACTAATCCTACATTCATGCCTAAGGTGGTTTCCAAAGTGGCTTTAAATCAAACTATCCACTTGCCAACTTTTTTCCCCTCTCCTCAAAATAAAGGGGAAAGGATCTTACATTCCTTGGATGTACACAGACAGCTACGTTTTTACCTGGACAGAACCAAGGACATCAGAAAATCAGAGCAATTGTTTGTTTCTTATGCTTCAAGTTCCCAAGGTAAAGCCATTTCAAAACAGACCATTTCTAAATGGATTGCTCATGGAATCAGATTTTGTTATTCACACCATGGAAAGCAAATCCCAGGGAGTATACGGACTCATTCCACCAGAGCTGCTGCCACTTCTGCTGCCTTCCTCAGGGGAGTTCCTACCAAAGACATTTTGGAAGCTGCAACTTGGAGTTCAGTGCATACTTTTTCAAAGCCACTACAGTCTACCTCTCTACTCTAAGTCTAGGGCAGGCTTTGCTTCTGCAGTCTTGCAAGGACTTTTAGCCGCCCCTTCTACTTTGACCACCTCCCTTTCATTCTGCTTTGGGATTCTACCCTACAGTCATGACTGCAACTGTGAAACACGATGAACATAGTACAGTTGTGTACACCTACCATAAATGTAGATGTTCGAGTGTCTTCACTGTTGCAGTTTGGGTTTACCTCCCTCCTGTCCCCTCTTATTTTTACTTTTGTGTGGTTCCTTTTTTCACCATTCTTCTGAGGTGTATTTACAAAGGATATGGGACCTTTCTCATTTTGGGACTCCTGACATCTGGGGCAAGAAAAACTGGAGAACATGGCGTCGGCTGTCAGCTTTGTACTCCTGGCACTCTGACGTCAGGGAGCATGGTTGAACAGCCGACGTCGGACCCAGACTTTGGGATTCTGGCCGACCGAGGACTGCCTGCCAGCAGGGGAGAACCCTACAGTCATGACTGCAACAGTGAAGACACTCGAACATCTACATTTATGGTAGGTGTACACAGCTGTACTTTCTGCAGGGCCTCTTAGCTACTCCTAACACTGTTTATTACCAGCCACCCAGCCTTAGCTTTGGGATTCAACCCAAGTGTAATGACTGCAGCAGTGTAACACGATGAACATAGTACAGTTTTGTACCTACCATAAATGTAGATGTTCGAGTGTATACACTGCTCCAGTCCAGGTTACCCTCCCTCCATCCCCTCTTTCTTAGCTGGGTATTATCTACACCTCCCTTTCTATACAATCTGTATGATGTATTTCTATATGGTGTATTTGCTTATAGCTGAAGCTATTGTTTTCTAGTTATGTATGTATATTTAGGATTATGTATTGCCTTCCTATTTGGGGGCACCTAACACCTGGGGCAAGAAAAACTGAAGAAAATGGCGTTGGCTGCCTCTTTTATACCCCTGTCGCACTGACGTCGGGGGAAGCGACCGCAACCGACGCCGGACCAAGACTTTGGAATTCGGGCCAACTGCGGGACTGCCTGACAGGAGATAACCCAAGTGTAATGACTGCAGCAGTGTATACACTCGAACATCTACATTTATGGTAGGTACAAAACTGTACTTTCTTCTTCGGACCGGACTATGGAACCTCCTAAAAAAAACCAAAAGACTTCAGATCTTAAGGGTAAACCTTTGGATCCAACTTTGTCTGATATCAGATCCGTTTCTTCAGATCCGGCTGACTCTGATCTGAAGCCTCTTCCTAGAACTAAGTATGCATCTTCCTTGGATCCTGTCCCCTGTTGGCTTCCATCCCCATTCCTGGAAAGATGCCACCTCTCAAGGTCTCTCTCCATAGCTTCTTCACAGTCTTCCAGAACTCTCTCAGAAGCTGATGTGGACAGGATGAAGTTTCTGTCAGTACAAATTCAGATGGGAATTTTCCCGGCTCCTACTCCCACGAGTCTGGAGAGCTTTGCTGGTATTATTCCACCCATCTTGGCTCCTTCTTCAATCCATTCATCAGCTTTGGAGCCCTTGGATCTGAGACTTCTGACATTGTCTATATTGGATCTAAAGATTGCTTTATCTTCGATCTAATATGTTCTTTGAGTGCACCGCTCTGAGCATGTCGGAGCCAGACTACTCTCGGAGCCGAAGTGTCATTGTCGTGTTCAAGATGTTAGATGCGAATCCGAAGCCATAGGAGCCATCTCTGCCCCTGGAGCTTTGGAATTTGATAGTCTGGTTCCAACCTCTGCCTCAGATGGTGTGCCTTTGCATCAGAGCGATCCGCCAGTCCAGAAGTATGTTTTCTCACCTCCAACAGCTTCCTTCTCCCTGGGGCATTCTGCCTTTGAGGGTGGAGAGAGTCTTTTCTTCTAGAGGCCAGACACCCCCCCCCCCTCGGATCATCCTTCTGGATCACAGATGTCTTTGCGCCTTGACCCTCAGCTTTCTACTCCGCAGGAATAGCCAGCCCATAGTCGGCAGGCTACCCAGCAGGATATAATTATTTCTTCCAGTACTTTTCCAGAACATCCCACTGACGAAGTCCCTAGGAAGAGGAAGTGCAAGAGGAGACACTTGGATTCCCGTCAGGGGTCAGTCACAGTAGATACCAATTTCAATGAAGGGGAAAGGTACCCAAGATCACTGCCTGATGACATCTCATTTGGAGACATTTTAGAGATCCTCAAACAAAGGGGTGGTTGGTCTACCAGTAACCCTTCCCAAAGGAATCGGTATTCCTGGAAGCATTTGGTTCTGGCCCATCTACTTCCTGGGTGACTCTGCCCGCTGATGAGCTCATTGATTTGATCTTTCATCAGGCATGGAGGGAGCTTGATCCTGTTGAGCTGATCCCCAAGAAACCAGATAGGCTTTGGCATCTCCGAAAGAAAAACAGTTCTGGAGCAAAGGAGTACCAGTGGATACTATGATTATAGCGGCCGCCACAAAAATGGAACTTGCAGAACAGAGTTCCTCTGTTCATCCCCCTAACAAGCGTTGGACTGATTTGGTAAGCATGTGTATGCGTCAGCAACCTTTGCAGTCAGGTCCCTGAATTCCTTGGCACACTTCACCAGATTACAGAGGGATTTGATCAAAGAACTTTCAGAATCCCTCTCTGGGACCAGTACTTCTGAGGCAGAGACTTGTATTGCTTCACAGTTTGTGACCCTACAAATCTATCTCTAATTCCTCCATGAAGCGCATATCACATGCAGCTGAAGGAGCCTCAAGTATGACAGGTTCAGGCATTTCCATCAGGAGACCTTCCTGGATGCACCTGTGTAATTTTTCTGAGCTCTTCAAGTCATCTTTTGTCAATGCTCCTTTTGACAGAAGTTTGTTATTTGGCCCTAAGGTTAAAAGATGCACTCTCCAGGTGTAAGCAAGATGGTGAGACCCTGGCTGTAGTGGGCATACATTTTTCGACTTTTCAAAGATCCTTTTCCAGGAGTCGTCAAGACAGTCGGAAAATGTGGTTCAGGAACTCAAAGGGTCCATTCCATGATCGAAGTGGAGAGAGTTCCGTCGGGGCAAAGGGAGGGGAACTCTAATGGAAGATGCCATCCACATGACAGAGGAGGCTCACAGAACCTGGGTCCAGAGATTCTTTCTCTGATAGACCCTATCAGCACTCCTGAAAGGAGCCCCGATTGCCCACCTCTGGAGGCAG
Organism: Protopterus annectens; assembly: GCF_019279795.1. NCBI lineage: Eukaryota > Metazoa > Chordata > Ceratodontiformes > Protopteridae > Protopterus > Protopterus annectens. Next base: position 840,652,047 of record NC_056743.1, read on the forward strand.
TCGGGTCACTTATCCCTGCACTGGAGAACCTGGCTAGATATTACAAAAGATACTTGGGTGCAGAGGAATATTTCCAGAGGTTATATAATTCCCTTTTCTCTTCCACCTCCATCAGTAAACAAAATTCCTGACGTTCCACCCAGTAAGAGGAAAACCGTGGCTGTAGAAATACAAAAGCTGCTAGATAAGAGTCATCCAAGAAGCCCCCCCATACAAGAAAGGATCCAGAACTTACTCAAAATTCTTTTTAGTGCCAAAGAAAATGGGACTGGAGACCAGTTTTGGATCTCAGCATTCTGAACAAATCAGTGTGCCATGTTCTGGATGATCACAGTTCAGTCAATATTGCTTTCCCTGCACAAGGACAACTGGATGTGCTCAGTAGATCTCCAGGATGCATACTATCACATAAAAATGAACAGACACTCCAAGAGATATCTACACTTCTGGCTGGGAGCCAGTCATTTCTAGTTCAGAGCACTGCCCTTTGGTCTCATCACTGCTGCCAGTGTGCTCACCAAATGCATGGCAGTAGTAGCAGCTCACTTGAGACTGCAAGGATTCTGGATGCTTCCCTATCTAGACAATTGGCTCATAACTGCTTTGACCAAACATCTTCTGATGACAGCTAGAGACTATGTACTCAGCAGATTTGTTCCAGTCTAGGAATTACAATCAATCACAACAAATCTCCGCTAGAACCATCTCAAATGTTCGAATTCATAGGGTCTTATTCAACACAACATCAGTGACAGCTTATTTCCATTTGCCAAGAGTACAAGCTATTCATTTCAAAGACAAGAAAGTAATTCAAAACTAATGTCTGTCAGCCCGTCTAATTTTACAAACACTGGGATCAATGTCCACAGGGATAGTTCTACTTCCATTAGCAAGATACCATATGAGAATTCTTCAGTGGACATTAGCAACCCAGTGGTCCATTCTGCATCAACATCTGTCCACCAAGATCATTATAACTCAGGCATGCACCTTTGGTGGTGGATTCACTCAAATCAAATACTACAAGGTCATCCATTCATTCTTCCCCAGCCCAAGGCTATAGTGACTGAGGATGCTACCCAGATCGGGTAGGTGAGGATTTCTTGGGAAAGACTGTCCAAGGCACTTGGTCCCCTGAAGAGGCCAACATGCATGTCAATGTACTGGAAAGGAGAACAGTACTCCTAGAGTTGCAGGCGTTCCAAGACTCTGTCCATTCCAGAACTAGTGCAATTCAAACGGATAATATATGTCTGTAGTATGGTACATCAGCAAACAAGGAGGAGCCAGATCTTACCCCTTGTGTTGAGAAGCTATAAGAATGTGGCAATGGGCGATCTCTTTGTCGATTTCTGGTAGCAACGCACATTCTGGAAATCCAATGTTCTAGCAGACAAGTTGAGCATGTCCGTACTACTACCTCACGAGTGGTCTTTCAACAAGGAAGTGGCGGAGATGATTTTTCGCCAGTGGGGGTCAGCCATGCTGTGACCTAATTACATCTCCCCTGAAAAACAAGTGCAGCAGAGTCTTTGCTCTTATCCCCCTGCCGAGGGAGTCGCAGAGAGAGCTTTCCTACATGACTGTCCCCCAGATCTGCTGTGTGCTTATCCCCCAACTCCATTAATCTCCAAATTCCTACAGAAACCATCCTGGTTGAAGAGCAAAGTCCATTTTCATTCTTACTTAACTCCCCTCCCTTTAGTCCCCTGGTGTTTGCTCTTCATGATTTCTGGAAGAACAGGACATTTTTACAGGACCTGAAGTTCCTGTTTTTTGAGCTCCGGATAGTGACTTTGCATGTAAAAGCTTTAATTTCATTGCTGTGTACAATAAAGGGCAGCAAACAAGATCTGGGGAAAGAGGGGGGACTGCTGCCTTATGGGTAAGTGAGGAGTTGAGAGCTTGTAGTATCCACGAGCTGCAAGAAAGTGGCCAAGTCGGATCCAAGAATTGGATCTAAACCCACATGTTGAGGAAGAATGAAAATGGGCAACAGAGATGGAATGTTATGGTGAGTAAATAACTTCTTTTTTTCTCCTCTTCTTATAGTCGCAAATGGTGTAATGCAAGGTTAGCATTAATCATCTGCTACAGTTAATTATGTATGTAAATATGTATATGTAACCAAGATGAAAATATGTTAATGTGAAAAAAATAGATGCTGTATATTGTGTGTGTATGTATATATATATATATATATATATATATATATATATATATATGAATATTGGAGCTTTTCACCCTCGGCCTCCTCTGAAAAAGGGTATCTATCCCAGTTGGACTTTGGTTAACAAAGAAAAAAAACACAAAGATGGTGCTTGTAAAAAGGCTCTTTTCCATGCTGGAGAGAATTGAGTTGGATATACTGTAGATGGCAATCAGTCTGTGCGTGTGTGTGGCACTTTCATGATTTTAACTGAGATTGAAATATCCTGGCAGTCATTTTGTTTTGCTAGGAGATAACGTTAGAATCTCTAGATTGTTGCTGTTCTGGCATTACTGCACTGTGTTCACATATTGTAGGACTTGCTCACTTCCCAGTATATTGCCAAGCATCCAGAGTTTGGGGCAAGAATACAGGATGTTAATAAGACCTTAGGAAATCCTCTTTATTTGTTTCATTCCTTAGGTTTCTGTGTGTCCCCATGTTGGCTAGAATAATTAATTTTCATATTTCTTTTAGAGAATGCCATACAATCTCAGTTCTCATTTATATTAATGTCTTCCTGTTGGTCAGTGTCCAGTTACCAGAATGTAACTAACAGAGCTTATCTGCATGTCTGCTACTGTGCTTCAAGACAAGGCAAAAGCCTGTGTGTGAGATATCTGGAAATGTACACAGTACAGTGAAGAGTAAGTGAACTTTATAAACTCGTGCTGCACCACCTGGTTCTATCATTTAACGTGTGCACAGCCCTGACAGACAGCAAGGCAGTTGTTTACAGCCGTGATTTCAGTTGACATAATATGACAGCAAAAAGGCAGCAGTTGACAGCAGTGCTTTCAATTGACATAATGTGACAGCAAAAAAAGTGTTTTGTGATTGCCCTGAAAACTGTGCTGTATTGAAAAGCATGGTGATGACACATTATAGCACACACCTTCATCACAGTGATGCTTCTGTACAATGTACCTATTGATGCATGGGGTCACAGAGTAGCATTGTGTAGTAATACATGTGTTGATACTAAAATTAAGATGTAGATGAGTGAATACACAATGATACTGCAAGTGCAAACATAAGTTACTTAGGATTGCACAAAATTTTCTTTATAAAAAAACATACATAAGTAAACCACAAAAAATGCATCTTGCTGAATAGTAAGTGATGAAGTAATTAGTTACACTAGGGTATGCAGTCTGGTGCATCACCAACTGGAAAATCAAATCAGTGCAGAAAAATATGCAGACAGAGGAGAGTAGGCATTGCATTCAGCTGTCTGCTTCAGTTGACAGGTGAGTGGCAACCTTTATTTCCTACAGTAGTCTCTTATGGAGGATCTCCTTTTGTAACATCAGGCAGGGTTTTGGTTTTGCACCCCTCCCTTCACAGTTTTATATCAAACAGCTACTAACGTACCAAACAAAAAAAAAATTAGCAGATGAGAACGTGTGTTTGAGAAGCTACAAAACCTGACACTAGAAAATCGTGTGTATCAATTAAAAACAGATTTTTCATTTGCTGAGCTGCCTTGCTTATATGTTGAGTGTATGGCCTTTCTTATTCTGTTATGACTCATTGTTTCACCTTGCCATTGTGCCTAGTATCAAAACCTACAATAAAGCTTTTTTGTAAGATATTTTGCATTTCTTACATTTCACAAATATTAGGAAGATTATATCTTATACAACTTGAACTTTATATAGTAATAATTGACAAAATCTGCCCTTGACTATCTTGCATGCCTGCATACTAATTCTCTTTGAAGTGCCTTACTTAGAAGACATTTTTAGGCAGTTACCTCAGCCAGGAAAATATCTGAATTGTGAGCTTTGATATATTCTTTCCCTACTGCAGTCTTCCATAAGGGCAGGATGGCCTTATCTACTATTATTTGCGCCTCAAGTGATTTCTCATGTAGCCCTTAATTATAAGAGGTCGTCACTCTTAATGGCGATAAGAAGGTAACTCTGGCCATATGTTTATTGGACCCAAACTCTATAAAAGTCTAATTCTTGATCTAGTTTGCCCACTGTAAACTATGGGCTGCTGTGTATAAGTAAACGGTTTAAAGCTGATTTGCCAGTTGTATTGGATTTTGTTGTGACTCTACCAAGAAATCCGTTAATGGGTCTGTGAAAACTCTCTCTGTTATGAAGGCAGCAACTTTGGGTGCTTGTAATTTTTTTTTTCTTTTGTTGCCTGCTGATGCAGGAGGCCATCATCCAAACAGCTGTTAGGAGGTTTCTTATTTACCCCACACACATCAGTTGTTGATGTGCTACCCTACTCAGCTTATTCAGTGCCTGAGCCACTGTCTGAAACCAGATTATTTGATTCTAGGTCAGGGCTTTATCACAGTGTGCTGTAGAACCAGCTTTCTTCAAAGGAATGTGAGCTGGTTGAGAGCTGTGAGGTAGCAGCCCTGGGCCATATTCAATAACACCTACACTAAGTGTGCATTTTGTACACAATCTGTATTCAAGAACATCCCTACCAAATTTTTGTGCTTCCTAGTCATTCAGAAAGATTATACTAAGCGTATGTGTAGTATACACTTTGTGGTAACCTTTATGAATCCCCTCAGTATTTAAAGCTGCAAGAAAGTCAGTAGGAAAACTAAAATTAAGAGGAAGAAGGTGTGAGTTATGCTTGTGTTGTCTGTTCACTCAGAACGGTGTACACTTAGTGTAGGCATTAATGAATCCCAGGGCCTGTCTTTTGTGCACAGAATCATCATGTGCTATGACTTGGTCCTCTATTAGTTGGTTATATGTGTCTGTACTGCCTACATTTGGAGGCATGTGCAGACCTTATGCCATTACACGTTGCAGTAGGAGAGTATGCCTAGCCTCTAAGTTCACTAGTTTTCTACCACTCCTACAGTGGAATCTCAAGCCTGACATTAGACATAGAATGATTCTATGTTCCTTTTAAAAAATACAATTACTAAAGATTTCAAAAAGGAAAAAAAAATCTTGTAGAATTTTATCTTGATAGGCTCTAGTTAAGTGTTACATACCAGGCATATAATAAGAAATAGGATAAAAAGGACTAAATTATATCTTGCATATATGTTTGTCTAATAACAAGCCTAATGAAAATGCTAACATTTTATTTGGTATGATTAAATATGGTTATCTCCCAAATCAGTAACACAAGTCTCATTCAGTTTTCCCAGTGCTTTTGACTGCCTTCTAATTTGCCAATATATTGTCATAACTGAGTCATCAGTGCATATCACGGTCCTTTAAGGTAAATGATGAACCCTCCCTTACTTCAGTCAAACAGCCTAATGCTGAGACATGTTTTGTTTCACCAGTTTCCCCCAAACTAACAAAATTCATCTTTTTAACAGTGTTTATCACCTATGATATCGCAAAGTTGTACAGTATGGTCCTTCGACAAATTATCAAACTCTTTTAATTGAATCTAGTAGCTCTGGACATTCAACCTGGTAAGCTAAGTAAATGTCACTATCCTTTAATTCAACTGTTTGAGTTTTCAAGACACTTGTAATTTATTCTGTTGAACATCCAAGTTGTAAAGGCAGGACTACAGACAGTTCACAGTCTAAACAGCTTCAAAAATACATAGCCATTGTCAGAAAGGCAGATACTGATGAAAAACTGTCCTAAAGTTGATGCTGCAATAAACGTCTCCCACAAAGGAGTTGCTGCTGTAAAAAAAATCCCAAACAAAGAAGGTAGCTGTACTCTTAGTCTCCCTCACTCTCTCTCTCTCTGTGAAGGAAAGGGGTCCCATTCACTTTGTCGAACTTTTACAAGTTCGAACGTCATATGGTCGAACCCATATGTTCGAACTTGTAAAACTTTAAACGTTTCAATGGAGATCTCCATAAGGGAAGCTTTCCCTTTCCTGCAATGTATTGCGATCTCGTAGTTGGTATATTTAAGTAGCGGAGGGTGTAGTGGGTGCAAGGGGGCTTGCCTCCCTGTTTACAACCTTCAGGTACGGTTTTTTTTTTTTTTAATTACGTTTTCGAACTTTTAAGGTTCGAACATATAGTGTTGACCATATGGTGTTCGAACTTTTAAAAGCTCGACAACGTGATATAGACCAGAAGGAAAGTATAGGTTAACATTTTGCACTCTCCCTGTCTCTGTAGTGGGGGAGAACATAAGTTAATGCTTTGCACAGATTCAGTAGTCAGTGTCCCATAAAGATCTTCATTAAGATCACTGCTGCAGTAGCCTTAGCTGTATGGCTTATATCTGGCTAAGGATAATAACAGCTGGTCAACTTCCAAAGCTTCAGGGCACCTTCTACATGCTCAAATCATTAGTCAGCTCAAAGCTGATTTGAATAAAATCACAGGCTTGGATGCCAAGCCCTTCAGAGCTTTCCTGCCGCTAAAGAGCGCTCCTCTTGCTGGCTTTCAAGGATCGGCAGTTATCAAATTCTTTCTATTGCTGGGTAGATACTTTCCTTTCAGGAAGAAAAAACTTACACCTTTACTTTGTGTGACAAAAATTTACCTTTTCTGTGAAATAGTATTTTTTTAAAGCTATGAAAAAGTGTTTTCATTGACTGTCTTGCGATTTGTAATTACTTTACAAGAGTCACTTTTTTAACGTTTGTGGAAAATGAGAAGTTATGTACCTACCATAACGTTCCATGTTAGTTGTCTTCTCTCGCCTTCTTTCTTGCTTGATGGGTTCGGAGCCGATCCTCGGTTCCGACTCGGCACTTGCTAAGCTCGAGAGTCACTTTTACCAGCTCGAGGCAGCCCCATATCCCATGATGCAAGGCGGTAAGTACCCAGATCTCGTTTGATGACAAAAGGGCAATAGCACCTAGCATAATAACTTCCCAAAGGAAGAAAGAAGGAGAGAAAAAAACCTGCAGGATGGTAGAAGGACCAGCTCTGTATGGTCTTCAGAAGTATAACTCCTTGTAGAGAAAGGTCTGTCCAGGCCTGGGGGAAGGAGGGAGGGTCAAGAAAGAAGGCGAGAAGACAACTAACATGGAACGTTATGGTAGGTACATAACTTCTCAATGTTAAGTTGTCAATCTCGCCTTCATTCTTGCTTGATGGGACCGCGTCCCTAGCACCTCTATCCTGGGTGGCTCAATGGAACAGACTCTTGAGAACTGTAGAGCCAAAACTGGCTCTGTCCCTGGAGGCCAAATCCAATTTGTAATGGGAAACAAATGTATGAGGAGTGGCCCAAGTGGCTGCTCCACAAATAGTGTCTAAAGGAAGTCTAGCTTGAAAGGCTGTAGAAGTAGCTAAGCTTCTGGTTGAATGTGCTTTTGGTTTTGAGCACAGCTGTTTTCCCCTGAGCTGATAAATTTCAGAGATGACAGAAGAAAGCCATCTAGACAAGGTCACTTTTGAGACAGGAAGGCCTTTCTTGTTATCAGCATAGGAAACAAAGAGTTGATCAGATTTCCTGAATTGTTTTGTTCTGTCCAAATAATATCTGAGTTGGCGGTGGACATCAAGATAATGTAATTTTTGTTCCGATCTGTTTGAATAGTTTGGAAAAAATACAGGGAGATCAATGGCTTGATTCAAATTAGTCTTTGAGGCGACCTTAGGCAAAAAGATCGGATTAGTTCTCAATGATACTCTGTCTTTGTGGAAGACCAAATAGGGGGGGCGAACAGATAGAGCATGAAGTTCAGACACCCTCCTAGCTGATGTAATAGCAACCAGGAATCAAGTTTTTCATGAAAGAAATTTCAGGGAACAAGAAACAGCTGGCTCGAAGGGGGGAAGAATCAAGGATGTCAGCACTAAATTTAGGTCCCATTGAGGAGGAGGACTCCTGACTGGAGGCTTCAGGAGGAAAATTCCTTTCAAGAAGGCTCTACAAAGCCTGTGGGACATAATGTTGTGATCTGCGAACCTGACATGAAAGTTCGAGATAGCAGCCAACTGAACTTTGACTGTGGAAGAAGAGGAGCCCGCGTGAAAAATCTCTGCTAAGAAATCCAAAACTGCTTGAACTGGAGCAGTGAAGGGATCAATATTCTTGGCTTTAGCCCAATAAGAAAAACGTTTCCATTTGCTAGTATAAATCCTCCTGGTAGAGGATTTTAAGGAAGCTACTATGATGTCTCTAACAGGGTTAGAGATCATAGGAAGCCTGGCTAAGGAAGGAAGTGGAGCAACCATGCTGTGAGGTTGAGAGAAGGGATAGACCGGTGCAGCTGACCGGATTGGTGAATCAGAAGATCTGGCACTGGGTCCAGATGCCACGGCTGCACCAAAAGGTGACGATGAAGGAACGGAAACCAAATTTTTCGAGGCCAATAAGGAGCAGTGAGAATCAATTTGGCTCTCAAAACGGTTGCTTTCTGGATAACTTGAGGGATCAGAGGAAATGGAGGAAAGGCATAAAGAAGTCCCTGGGGCCAATCCTGGGTCAGAGCGTCTCTGGGGGGATGGCCTGGCAGTGGGAAGAGAGAGAAGAAGTCTGGGCATTTGCTGTTTTGGGGAGTAGCAAAAAGATCGCAACATGGGCGACCCCATTCCAGAAAAATCTCTTCCACTATAGATTGTTTGAGAGACCACTCGTGAGGCATGAGAATAGCTCTGCTCAATCTGTCCGCTAAAATGTTGGTTTTCCCAGGGATATGCATTGCTACCAGAAACCGATGAGAGGAGATCGCCCATTGCCAAAGTCTGAGCGCTTCTCGACACAAGGGGTAGGACTTGGTTCCACCCTGTTTGTTGATATACCAAACTACAGACATGTTGTCTGTGTGGACTGCAATTGTCCCTACGGGAAGAAAGTCATTGAGGGCTTGCAACGTTAAAAGCACTGCTCTCATCTCTAGGACATTTATGTGCAGGTGGTATTCGAAAGGTTGCCACATCCCATGAACCATCCTGCCCTGATAATGACCCCCCCACCCGATCAGGGAGGCATCCGTAGTGACAGTGGCTACCGGAGATGGGGGTACAAAGAGTCTGCCTTGGTGAATCTGGGGAGAAGGAATCCACCAAGCAAGATGATTCTTGCAAATCTGTGTCACCAGTATTTGGTGACGCATTGGAAGTTGTTGGTAAGACCACTGAGTGAACAACATCCATTGAAGAAGGCGCATATAGAAGCGAGCCAGGGGAAGAAGGGTAATGGCCGCAGCCATGAGGCCTAACACCTTTAGAACCATTCTGGCCTGTACCTTCTTGTTGGCTAGAATGATCCTGACATGACTTCGAATGTCTGAGATTCTTTGATCTGTAAGGGTAGTTGACATCCGAACAGTGTTTAAGTTTGCGCCTATGAAAGTAATAGACTGGCAGGGCAATAAGGATGATTTGTCGGAGTTGATCGAGATGCCCAATTGAGAACAAAGATTTATTGTGTAATCCCTGGCTTGAACAAGCTGATGCCTGGTGGTGGCTGACAGGAGCCAGTCGTCGAGATATGGAAACACCTGGAATCCTTGACGTCTCAGGTGAGCCGTGACCACTGCCATACATTTGGTGAACACTCTGGGGGCTGTAGTGAGACCAAAGGGCAGGGCTCTGAACTGGAAATGACTGGACCCCAGCCGAAAGCGGAGGAATCTCCTGGAGCGTCTGTGAATTTTTATGTGATAGTACGCATCCTGAAGATCTATTGAGCACATCCAGTTGTCCTTCTGTAAGAAGGGCAGAATTGACTGAAGAGTGACCATTCGGAATCTTGTCTTCCTCACAGACTTGTTGAGTCTGCTGAGATCCAATATTGGTCTCCAGTCTCCCGTCTTTTTGGGGACCAAAAAGAACCTTGAGTAGATTCCGGGCTCTGAATGATCTGTTGTAACTGGCTGAATGGCTCTTTTTTGCAGTAGTTTTAAGACTTCTAACTCTGCAATTTCCCTTAGACCGGGTGGTACATCTGGAAGGGAATTTGAGTAACAAAGGACTTTCCTCGAAAAGAATTCTGTAACCCTCGGATATGATCGACTGTACCCATCTGTCTTGAGTGAGGGAACGCCAGGCTTCTGGGTACAGCGATAGTCTTCCCCCGACTGCCTCCAAGGATGGACAGCCGGGCAACACCTCAGGGATGCTGAAAGGGCTTGTCAGAGAGAGGCTGTCTGCTTCCCTGGTTTTGTGGACCCCCTCTGCCTCTAGAGCGGAGTCTGTTATTGTTACCCCCTCTGCCTCTAGGGGTAAACTGACCACGTGAATCCGGCGTGACTCCTTGGGATTTGTGGAACCACATTTTGCCACCCTTCTGTCTTTTGGGGTAAGGTCTAGAAGGGGTGGAAAAACGGACCCCTACGGCAGAAAGAGTCTTGCCATCCTGCTCACACCTGGTCAACTTTTCTTTCACTTGAGGGCCAAACAGAGCTGACCCATCAAAGGGAGAGTTTGTGAAGGACGCCTTAAAGGGATCTGCAAAATTACAGAGCCGCATCCAGGCTTGGCGTCTAAGAGCCACACCTGTACCTGCGGCCCTACTCGCTCCATCAACAGCATATGATATCAGTCGCATGGAGGAGTTAGCAATAGAATTAAGGGTTCCTAGCTGCGAAGCAATTTTTTCTTGAGCCCCTGCAGCTGTAGGATCCTGTACTGCTTCACCTAGCTCCTTAAGGATATCCCTCTGGAGTCTGGTGAAGTGACATAGGTAGTTCAGCGAACGCATAGCAAAGGTCACTGAAGAGAACATCCGCTTACCATATCTATCCATGGTCCTAGAGTCCTTATTAGGAGGATGGACAGGTACGGAAGGATCTGCAAGTTCCTTCTTAGTGGCAGCCGCCACCACCATGGCATCAGCAGGGACACCTTTTGTGAGGAATTGCTTGTCCGATGGAGCAGTAATAAATTTAGAAGGCCTCCTAGGGACTGGCTCTACAGAGTCAGGAGCAGCCCACGCCTTTCGAGCAATAACCTGCATAAGGGGTCGAAAGGCGGAGACACCCAGGAGGTGGAGGGCCGAGATCCAAACGCCTCCAGGTATACTGACTCATCCTCAGAGGGATTATTGGTGGGCCAGTTTCCCCTCTGTCTAAGGAGTTCTAGGATGTCTGAAAAGGAGACATCCTCAGAGGGGGATCTTGGGGATCCCTCTGACTCATCTAAGTCAGTATCTGAAGTGATAGACTCGGGGGAGTCTACGTGTTTCCTCTTACAGGTCCTCTTTCGCGGAGGATCTCCTGACAGATCAGGAGAATCCTCGGAAGAGGGGGTTCTTCCCAGTGGGGAAACCTGAGGCGGAGGATCTCTGGGTCCGGGAGCAAGAGAAGTGGCAGAGATGTCAACAGGCACCATAGAGGGAGGAGCTAAGGGAACAGACTGCTGGCTGAGTCCAGTGGCCAGCACACTCTTCATCACCTCGAAGGCTCCCCTCCCAGGGAGGTCCGAGAGAACCCGTTCCGAAGAACCAGGAACTCCAGGACCCACCGAAAGGGAAGGCTCTGAGGCAGATGTCGGAGCCGAGCTCACCAAGGCTGAGGCTCCAAGGGGAAGAGTGGGGTCGGACAAGGGTCCGATGCCACTCACTCCCTCGGAGGAGACCAGGGAAGCCCGACCACCGAATCCCTCTAAGGAAGGTCTCGAAGAGGAGATAAGAGTAGAGGCTGAAGGAGCAGAAGGGGGTATCTGTCCCTCAGCCGTAGCAGAAAACATTCCCGAAGACTCCAACTCCAAACTCTGTGGTAGAGTCGAAGGAGGAACTGCAATGGGGTGTGGACTAATAGTCGTCTGTTGAGACGGACTATGTAGCATTTGGGCCAGTGCCTGTGATTTTAATAATCTACTGACCACTCTCTCTAAATCATGGTCAGAAAGCCTGGATGACCTGGATGATCGGCTCCGATGGCTCCGTTCCGAGAGGAGAGGAGAAGCCGGAGCCGAGAGTATCGGCTCCAAGGAAGGGGACCTAGACCTCTTCCTCGAAGGAACCATCAGAGCCGAAGAAACCTTGGAAGCTGTCGGAGCTGACAACTTCTCGGCACCGACAGAAGGTTTCGATGCATCGGCTCCGGCCGGAGCCGATACAGCCATAAACATAAGGGTGTCGGAGCCGATCGGCACCGACACCGAAGCCTGAACCACATGGTGATCGGAACCGATCGGAGCCGACACCGAAGTGGTCGAACCAGAATCGGCACCGATAGCCATCGGTGCCGAAGGTTTGTGCAAACCAGAATCGGCTCCAGCCGGAGCCGATCTCGACTCTGAAAGAGTCGGAGCCGAGGCCACAGGCTTGGACACAGAAGCCTGGGCCTTGGAAGACTTAGAAGTCTTAGATGGAGCCGACTTAGCCGGAGAGCCCTCCGGCTTAAGAAGGCCCCTCAAAATAAGCTTGTTTCTCCTTTCCTGCAGGACTCTCTGGCTAAAAGAATGACAAATCGCACAGGAGTCCTGCAGGTGGAGAGGTCCCAGGCAGTAAAGGCAAGAAGTGTGACCGTCTGTCAGAGACATTTTCTGACAGCACGAGTCACACTTCTTAAAGCCTGAGACCCTTTCCTTAGACATGTTGAAAAACACACACACAACAACACTTGTCCAAGAAAATTTTACAATCCCAAAAGGGAAAAAGTATTGTCTCACAAACACACACACACACCCTAACAAGGGGGGGGATGGGATGGGAGAAGGCCTGACTAAAAAGTTTTAGTAGAGAGGGAAATTTAGTCAGGAAAGGACTAAAACTAGTCTAAAACTATTAATTTTAACTTTAAAAATGACTTTAAACTGAAAAAAGGGGCAAAGAAGTAGTGTGTAAATCACTTACCAGGAGCTGGTAAAAGGAGGACCTCATCAGCGAAGCGGCAAACGAGATCTGGGTACTTACCGCCTTGCATCATGGGATATGGGGCTGCCTCGAGCTGGTAAAAGTGACTCTCGAGCTTAGCAAGTGCCGAGTCGGAGCCGAGGATCGGCTCCGAACCCATCAAGCAAGAATGAAGGCGAGATTGACAACTTAACATGAGTTGTTTAACCTATTTTAAAATTATTTTTTTTTTCTGAAGTAAAAGTTTTTATTTTCAGGTTAGGGTAAGTGTTTAAAGTGCTTTTTACTGTGCTTTTTGTATTTTTTTGGTGGGGGTCACTTTGTTTTTTTTATGTTTTGTTTTTTACTACTTACCTGTTATACCTACTACTGCTGCCAACCTTCTCCGAGAATCTGGCATTTTTTCATCTTAACCATGGAACAACAGTTCTTTGGTTCTTCCTGTTTCTAGCTACAAAAAGAAGAGCATTCATAAACAGCCTTTTCCACCACAGCAGGCTGATTAAGTACCTCATCTGCAGATGGGTGACTGCCGTGGCCATTTCTGGTCCCTCAGACCATTCATCTTTTTCCTTGGCTCCTTCTGGTGTAGTCCCTACATCCATCATAGACTGGGGGAAGGCTAAACACGTTCTCTGAGGCTGTTGCAGTGCCCTTGGTGGGCAAGGGAAAGACACTGTTGTTGGTCATGGGAAAAGGAGCAGGGAGTTCATCTCTGTCTAGCCAGACTGCTGTGAGAAGTTTTTTTTTTTTCTGGCAAACATGGGTCAGCTTCTTCAGAAATTCCTGCCAAAGAGAAACAAAAACCTATATCTTCTTCTGCCTTAGTCACTTTGGACAAGAGTGATTTGTTGGGCTTAGCCCAAGGTTTAGTTCAGGCCCATGATCCTCTAAGTTCTTATGTTCCTAGTAAGGGAAACGGTATTCTTCATTTTCTGAAGAGGTTCATTAATATGAACCAGAAAGTGATTGTGAAAGGACATCTGTTTTGTCTTCTTAGATTTCTGATTCAGATTTTGAGGAGACTATGGCTTCTGGCAGTCCATTTGAAGGATTCTCTTTTTTTCTGAAACTGTTTCCAGAATGAATCAGTTGTTTCATTGGGATCATGATGACATTACAGAGTCCTAAATAAATGTTATGCTTTATTGCAACTGGCTGCCCTTTCAGCATTGGAGAATGTTTTTGCCACAGACTGTAACTTGCCTGACAACCAAAGAAAGCAGATTGATTCCATACAGTTCCTCAGTCTTGCAGGTTTTTATATACTCATCCCAGATCAGACCCAACAGTTGCTGCTGTATCAGTCCCAGCTGCTAAACATCTGGTTATTACCAGTCCCTCTTCTGATAGATTTTGAGAATAAACATATGTTTGCAACAATTATTTTTAGAATTCTCATCTGTCAAGCTCATGTTAAAGTTTATGCTTGCCTCTTTTGAGAGCATGAAGGATAGTATGGCATTGGTTTCCTCTTCTGAGGAAAAGAGCTATTTATATAACTTAATTGCTTCTTTGGCTCAAGTGACTAACCACTGTTTAAAATGTGCCCATGATTTTGCTGATGCCCCTTCTAGGGTTGCTGCCACTGGAACTGTCATGAGGAGATTTGCTTGGTTGTGTACTCAAAACCTTCCATAGGATGTTAAAGTTGAAGTTTTGAATTCTCCCTTAGACATCGAATAAGTTTTTGACCCATCTGCTGCAGAAATACTTAAAAAGTGTGATGAGAGCGGTAAGCTGACTCAGTAATTTTCCAGCTGTCCTTATCTAATTTTACAAAGGGCTGCGTAGATCAATATATGTCCATATACCTTTAAGAAGCTATCCACGGGCTTTCACAAGTGTATAAATACTGAGCATATGCAAGTCTGACTGCCATTTTGTAGTTAGCTGTTGAGATGTGAACATGTATGTATGTAAGGTCTGTCTTTTAGGTAGTTCTTTCTTATTTAAAGATGCTGATGCTGCTATCAGTCCTGATGTTTCCGTGTATTAAAGCATCTAAACAAAACCTCATACCTTCTTATAGTTTGTATTAGAGATGAACGAGTGACATGGTGTCAGAAGTGGCATGCCTAAAGGACATGATGTCAGAAGCAGCATATCCAAAAGGACAGGTACCAGAAAAGGGCATGAAGCTAGAAAAGATTTGGCGAAAACAATTTAAGGCACTTGTCCAGATGCTGGTGGAATATAGAAGAGTGGATCGTCCTAAAAATGTGCAAACTTTGCAAAACAGGTCAGAAACGAATTTCAGGTATTAAAACTTACTCAACACTATTTATTTTCTTAAAATATGAAATGAGGCATACAGAGCATTCCAAATGATATTTGCATAAACCAATATGTACAGTATTGATAAAAATATTCAAATTACTACAGAAAATGTTTGAAATAAAGTCCGTATTGTATAAAACAAATAAAATAAGGGTGAATGACCGCATTTTCGCAAAGCATATGTATTTTCGTATTAAGCAAAGATATCTGATTTATCAGAAATGTATAAAGTGTTCACATGTTTGTGCAGTATTACAGTAAAGCTGTTTCACAAAGTACAGCCATTACAGGGCATATTTTGCAAAGTACAGCCATTGCAAGGTATATTTCACAAAGTAAAGTATTTCAAAGAGTTTATTGTGCATTTGAATGTTGTTACAAGCCCACAGAACAGTTTGTTCGTACATAATTACAAGGGCCATATTTTCAGTGTGTTTGTGTATACCTTTTTTGGCATGGCACACGAATTTCAAAAACCCAGTGCACTTGTGTTTGATAGTAATATTGTTGAGAACTGGAGTGTTTGAGCAAGAGTACGACATTTTCATACAGGCTGCATTTTTCGATAAAGATGATCGTACAAAGGCATTTATTCTACTTAATATGGCTGGGCCAGAAGCTATAGAAAGGGAACATTCATTTGTGTATGCATCTCTTATCTATGCTGGAGAAGGGGAAAACTGTCATATTGTTGTACCGGCTGAGTTAAGGGAGGACCCAGAGTGCTTAAAACGTAAATTTAGAGAAACGTGTAACCCCCAGACGAATATTACAATGGAAAGGCACTTATTTTATACAAGGGATGAAAAGCCTGTTGAAACTTTTGCAGCGTATACATAACTGACCTGAGAAATAAAGCTAAAATGTGCAAATTTGGCGACTTAAGGAATGAGTTGATAAATACTTGTGTGTGGTATAAAAGATGATGCTGCGAGAAATATTTTGCTTCTTGACAGTGATTTGACTTTGAATAAGGCCATTGAGATTGGTCAGATATACAAGCTCACAGAAAAAGCACACACATATGCTTACAAATGAGAACAACTGCAGAAGGCATAGTGATAAAGCTCATATTGATAGTATGCAGCACATTATTAAAAGAAACAGGCCCAAGCACATGGCAACTGTAACCCCTGCAGTACCTACTGGTAAACCCCAGAACTTTCTAGCAAGTTCCAGAGTTCGCACAGCCTCAGTGAAGCATAAGAGTGAGTCAGCAAACTCAAAGCATGGGCCCCAATCAAGTTTCATTGCCATCTGTCATAATTGTGGTGGAAATCATGAATCTAAACAAGAAAAGTGTTTAGCTTTTGGTCAACAATGCCACAAATGTAATAAATGGAATCACTTCAAAGATTTTGTAAAGCAATGGCCCACACTCTTTTACTAAAAGGAAGCATTTTAAAAGATGAGGTGATCAGTTCGACAGTGGCAGTTGTACGCTTTATGTTGATGGTGTGTCATTGCTTCATTGAAACGGTCAATGCAGTTGATTTAATGGCAAAGAATGAAGTATTTAGTACTGTTCAGATATATGGCAAACTCATAGAGCTCAAAGTTGATACAAGCTTCAATTGCAATGTTATGTCAGCAGAAACATTTGCTAGAGTGTGTAAAAGTGAAAGGCTTGATTTGGCAAGGTGTGCGAAGCTTGTTGCTTATGGAGGTGAAGAAATTCAAACTGAAGGATCAGTTGTGCTTTCATGTTACTCTATTGGAAGGAGCTATGACGTATAATTTTATGTGATCAAGAGGCACTTCTAGTCATTATTAGGGCTCAGAGACAGTTGGAAAATGGACTGCTTTCATTTAACAAGGAAGTCCACCATATTAGCGTAAAAGACCAGTACTCTGATTTTGCATAGTACATTTTTTCTACTTATACAGATCTTTTCCAAGACAAACTTCTAGTTGTGTACTCCATGAAGTTAGACCCAGAGGTCAGTCCAATAATCAGGCCAGCACATAAAGTTCTAGTAGCCACGCAGGACAGAGTTAAAGCCGAGTTAGATAAAATGGTGTGACAAGGTGTAATTTGTCCAGTGGAAACTCCAACTGAATGGGTATCTTCCATGGTGGTAGCTCATAAGAAAAGCTCAGATGACATCAGGATATGTATTGATCCATGAGATTTGAACAAAGCACTAAAAAAGACATCATCCAATGCACACAGTCAAAGAAGTCACAGCCTTAATGCCAAATGCCCCTATTTTTTCTGTCTTAGATGCAAAGAGACACCTCCAAAAGAGCTAGCAAGTACGACTGGTGCACGGCATACCCAAACTGATAAACCAAATAAAAAAAGCCAGCACTCAGAGGCAAACAGTTGTTTTATTCCTTCCCTTCCTTCAGACCGGTTTCGGCATCAAACCTTCTTCAGTGATGTAACATTGGGGGGGGGGGGAAGGGTGGGGGCCTGGGGAGGTGGGTAAAGGGGTTGGGGTGGTGGCCTAATGGTTAAAAAAGTGTTTTTAGAAACAACACAAGTTTTGCAGTTTGAGTCTCAAGGGATAATTGGCTAGGCTTAAAAAAATGGCTTGCAAGAGCAGTTAACCTAGTACTAATCTATGAATCTATGAATCTATGAATCTATTCATAATTCAGGAACAGTATTTATACATATTGTATATCCCCAATTATGACATCACTTCCCCCATTTCACTAATTAAGCCTCCAAATACATATAAAGCATTAAACAAAGTGAACAATATACTTATGATGTCAAATGTTAAACTAAACTTACATTGATAACCTGTTGCTGCATATAAAGTTAATAATAAAAATCATTAATGAAAAGAACCTCATAATTTATCATTAGTCCTGGATGAAATAGAGCACCCAACTTAATAATCCATTTTCTTTCCTTCTGAATCAGTATAGTGTGCCAACCCTGTTTTGTTGATCTATTTCCCTTAACCTGGTCAATAATGACTAATCCAAAAGTGGCAGTTTTGTGTGACTGCCAGTGTGTATACAATGCATTGGTCATTTTCTTATGTCGTAAGTTACTCTGATGTTCCGAAGTGTGACTCCTTAATTGCCTAGAAGTCTTAATTGCCTAGAAGTCTGCCCCATATTAAAGGCAGAACATTGGCAAGTAGCCAAATAGACTACCCAATCAAAGCTGCAATTTCCAAAAAATTGAATGTCAAAAATTTTACCAGTGTTCTTACTGCTAAAAGATGTAGTTTTGAACATATGTTTACACAAACTGCAATGTCCACAAGGATGCGAGTCAACAAGCCTATCTCCCATTAGGGTAAGCTGATGTTGATTTACATATTCTAAAATGTCTTCTTATAATGAACAAAATAAGACGTAAGTGTTCTTCCCCTCCTAAAGGAGAATTGGCATCTAGTTGGCAAACACTGATCCAGATCTACATTAACCCAAAGAATGTTCCAATGTTTGTTGACTACATCCTGTAATAAATGTGTATTGCTACCAAATGTTATAACTAACCTCATGGCCCCCTATCCGTCCTTTTGAGTTTTTGCTTTATACTCAAGTAAACTGGATCTCTCACAATTAGTCGCCCAATCGCTGGCCCTTTGTACTACTGATTTCCTATAACCCCTATCAATAAATCTACCCTCAAGATCATGCCTGGCATTCTGAAATTCCATGTCTGCAAAACATATTCTCCTAGTTGGATAGGAATTAGGTGAGTAATTGTTTAACTATATTTAGCAGAACAGGTGTATTTAACAGTCCGATCAATGGTGAAATAGTTAACATGTTCTAATTTCACTAGTTGTTCACTTTTTCTAACAATATGTTCATAGGTGTTAAAATTTGGATAAGCACCAGGTGAAGATTGCTCCAACTATATTTGTACATGATAAGTAAGGACATGTGTTATTGTATCTAATTAATGAGGAAGCAATTATTGGGACTTTTGTTTCATTAGTTGCTCACTTTGGTTATAATAGGTAATAATTGGAACACCTTTGTACCAGTTACAATATCAGGTTCCCATATTTCATATTTTCTTACCCCTTTTTTTGGGAACGTGTTTTTTGGTTTTCAGTATACACATTAATAAAACATTTTATGCTTTATTCAGTTGGATTTACTTAGGGATGATAACAACAATGTGGTTCCTTGTTTTTATTAATGGTGAGGCCACAATTTTCTGTTTTTGGATCTAGTAATATTTTTTGGGGACCTTTAGGAAGCTGCCTTTCCCATGTAGGTATTTTTAAGTCTTTGGATATTAGACCTGGGGTGGGGTCCAGGCCCTGTACCAAATAGGTACTATAAACCCTCTGTCCACATTTCTTTAGACATTATCCATTTGGGTCATCTGACTATATAGTGCAAGTTTAGGGCTTATGGTCATGGATCTCCAAAAGATTCTGCAGGGTCTCTGTGCAGATCAAGACGATATAAAAGTCTTTGGTATTGGGGCCAATATGGAGGGAACCCCATGTGAAAGAGTAGGAGATTCTCATGATGGCTGCAACTTGCTATTTTACCAACTTAATAAAGAGATGAAAATCGTAAGTACTAATATATGGCACTTGAAATTATTCAAGGCATATAAATGCAAGGTATTACTCCACGTGGTTTGAGAGTTAAAACCTAGCCCTTGGTTGGTAAGCCAGATGATCTTCTGATGGAGTAATGGCATAAAGCACAACAAAAAGTCACTATGGCTTTTGTGGACATATTAATATCCTTTTATCAAAGGACCATTGAACAAAATATTAAGGCTGTGACAGAGACATGTGAGAGTATGAAAAAATATGAGAGCACACCGTCTTTTGTTCAGGGCCTGGAAAAATTATCCAGAGATCTTCTCAATTTTGAGAATGGGTTGAAAGAAAAAAAGCTACATAAATTTCACAGAGATGTGGAAGATTATGAGAGAGGCAGGCCCTTTGAGTCCCAGAGGGGAGTTAGATTTATTGATAACAACAAGGGCAGATCCAGTGTCAGAAAGAAAAGACCAAGATCTATTCTTAAAAAACCCACACAGGGCCTCAGTACCCCAGGGGAAGAATCATATATGACTGATATGGAAGGAATTTATATTAGTGATTCTCCTGACTCAAAGAAAGTACGGATTCAGGAGGGCCCTGTAGGAGATATACCCGTAGGGGTGGACGTAAGCACAAAGGTGGCAGCCTTGGAAAACCTACTACAGTCAGTGATGAAGTAGGGATTGAATTTTATAATGTACATAATATTTCAAATTATGTTTTATGGAAGGATGAAAATGTCTACTTAATAAACGTCTAAGATTTGTTCCTAGTTTTCTGGTAGATGAACATATTTTTGTCTCGGATCTTTTTGCCTTTTGTAGAGTTTTGAATTTAAAATTGTTTTTTGATACATCCAATAATTCTCAAAGATTATGTGAATTTCGTTTTCACAAATCTACATTTATGCCACCAATGAATAGATATGTGGGCATTTTTCAGAAAGCTGTTTTAAGGGATTTAAATTTTAATTTTAGTTCGTCTTTGAGTTTCAGACACAACCTTTCGAAAGGGGAACAGCAGGCTCTGAAAAATTTGTATTCTAATTCTGACATAATCATTCTTCCGGCAGACAAAGATGGGGCTGTGGTCATAATGGATGCCAGTTACTACTGGAATGAGGGAAATGAACAATTGTCCAACCTTCAGAATTATATTAGAATGTCCACAGACCCCACACCTAAATTTAAGGCTGAAATTGATTCATTTTTGAATCAAGCAGTGGAAGAGTGAATTATTGATGTGAAGACGAAAGAACAGCTCATGGTTCAGGATCCGACCCAACAGTACCTATATCTCTTGCCCAAAATTCACAAAAATTTGAGCAGACCCCCAGGAAGACCAGTTGTTTCAGGACGAGGGTCTGTAACTGAACCTATTTCTGCTTTTTTGACACATTATTTAAAATCATCATTGTCAAGTGTCAGGGCAAGGATCAAGAATGCCACAGAGTTTTTACAAATTATTTTGGATTCTCAATTAGAACCCAACTGGCTCATGTGTACACTTCATGTCAAATCCCTAAATACCAGTATCCCCCATTGGGCAGGATTACTTGCCTTAGAGTATTGGCTTAATAAAGCCAATTTATATGCACTGGGATTTAATACTCTTCTCATATATTTGGCAGGAGAATGTTATTGGCAGCAGCAAGGAACAGCTATGGGGGCCTCCTTTGCCCCCATTCATGCTGACTTCTTTATGGGGTATGTGGAAGATCAAATTATATATGACTTGATGCATAACATTTACCTTTCGGAGATGGATATATGGCGACGTTTTTTAGATGATTGTTGGATTGTTTGGTGTGGGGGTGTGGACTATTTGTTAGAATTTTTGGAATACCTTAATGGTAATTGGTGGGGTATTGAATTCACTGTTAATTCTCACTGTAATGAGATTAATTTCCTAGATGTCTCTATATTGAGACAGGGGGATGGTACACTCAAAACTTCAGTATACAGGAAATACCCACAATATAATAATTTATTACATGCAACTAGTTTACACCCCACACATACCATCAACAACATTCCCAAATCTCAGTTAATGAGAATTAGGAGAATATGTTCTGCAGACATGGAATTTCAGAATGCTAGGCATGATCTTGAGGGTAGATTTATTGATAGGAGTTATAGGAAATCAGTAGTACAAAGGGCCAGCAATTGGGCGACTAATTGTGAGAGATCCAGTTTACTTGAGTATAAAGCAACTCAAAAGAACGGATCGGGGGCCATGAGGTTAGTTACAACATTTGGTAGCAATACACATTTATTACAGGATGTAGTCAGCAAACATTGGAACATTCTTCGGGCTAATTTAGATCTGGATCAGTGTTTGCCAGCTAGATGCCAATTCTCCTTTAGGAGGGGAAGAACACTTATGTCTTATTTTGCTCATTATAAGAAGACTTTTTAGATTATGTAAATCAACATCAGCTTACCCTAATGGGAGATAGGCTTGTTGGCTCGCATCCTTGTGGACATTGCAGTTTGTGTAAACATATGATGTTAAGTTGTCTATCTCGCCTTCGTTCTTGCTGGGTTGGGTTCAGAGCCGATCCTCGGCTCTGACTTGGCCATCTTCAATAGCTCGAGAGCTGTTTACTGGCTCAAGGCTACCCCTTATCCCATAATGCCTAGCGATAGCTACCCAGATCTCATTTGCTGCTTCAGCTGCGAGGTGTCGTTTTTCTGGCTCAGGCTCGTTTAAAGTTTTTTGTATAACTTCTTCACTAGAATTCAACTCTTCTAGTGTTTTATTATTAATGATAGTCTTGTTTTGTGATAGTTGTTTAGCTTGTAGTATTACTCCTTTTTCTTGTAGAACTCGTTTAACTTAGAGAGTTCTCCCCCACCCCGCCCCCCCACCTCTTCTTGTCAGGCTAGCCGTTTAAGTTAGAGGCTTTCCTATTATCTTGAAAAAAAACCTTTAGCTATAGTCTTTATAGTAGTGTGTTTTTTGTAGACTGTATATTGCTTCTGGTTGTTATTGTTATAATTGTTTTTTTCATTCTACTTTCAAGGATGTCAAAGGAATCCAAGGTTTCTGGGTTCAAGAAGTGTGACTCATGCTATCAGAAAATGTCTCTGACAGATGGGCACACTTCTTGCGTCTATTGTTTAGGCGCCGTGCACCTTCAGGACTCTTGTTCTGTTTGCCATGCCTTTAGTCCAAGAGTCCTGCAGGAGCGTAAGAATAAGCTTATTCTTAGGGGTCTTTTAAAACCCCAGGATTCACCGGCCAAGAGCTCACAGCCTGTGAAATCCCCTAAATCCACTAAGCCGTCGGCTCCAAGTTCGGAGCCGTCTTTGGTTCAGAATTTCCCTTCCACGTCGGTTCCGGCTGGCACCGACAAGACAATCTCCCCGTCAGCTTCATCAGAGGCTTTGGAGCCGTCGCGGAGCCACAAGAGGCTGGAGGTCCCCTTCACTAGAATCGGTGCATTTGGCTCCTCGATCTCCTTTACTTCAGAGTGAGCGTAGTCACCGATCCTCTCACTCCTCTCGATCCTCTAGGCAATCAGATCACGATGTGGAGAGAGTGGTCAGTAGGTTGCTAAAGTCGCAGGCACTAGCCAAATTGTTGTCCAGCCCTCCTTAACAGGTATCGGCTCCACTTCTATTGATGTTCCTCCTCCGACTCCAATGAGTTCGGAGCCGGAGTTTGTTGGGGTTCGAGTAGTGGAACAGTCGGCTCCGATAATTCTATCTCCTTCGGTTCCAACGTCTGCTCTGATTCCCTCGGAGGTGCCATCCATCGAGGGATCTGGGCACCCTCGTCGGGTCCGAGGGGGCGAATGGCATCAGACCCTTGTCCCGACCCCGTTCTCCCTCTCGGAGCTTCGGCGCAGGTGAGCTTGGCTCCTACATCGGCCTCGGAGCCGTCTCCCTCGGTGCGGAGAAAGATTCCTATTTCTTTGGAACTGGAGCTTTCTCTGCATCGTGGCAGGGACTCCGATGTCCTGCGGAGTATGCTGTCCCCTGAGTCAGCTCCACTATCAGCCCCACCGGCTCCGTCCCCTGTAGTGCCTGTGGCAACCTCTGCTCCTCCTCCAGACACCAAGCGTAGGGAACCGATGCTCCAGGACACCCCATTGGGTGTTTCCTCCTCTTCTGAAGCCTCTCCTAATCACTCAGAAGAGCCCCCTCGGAAGAAAAAGTGTAAGAGGAAGCACATTGACTCCCCCGAGTCTGTCACTTCTGATAGAGACTTAGATGATTCGGAAGGGTCCCCGAGATCCCCCTCTGAAGATGTTTCCTTCTCGGACATCCTAGAAATGCTTAAGCAGAGGGGGAACTGGAATCCCCTAGCCCCTTCTGAGGATGAGTCTGTATTTCTGGATGCCTTCGGTTCCCGACCTTCCACCTCCTGGGTGACTCTGCCTTTTGATCCACTTATGACAGTGGTGGCTCGAAAGGCTTGGTCAACTCCGGATACAGTGAAACCAACTCCAAGGAGACCTAGTAAATTTATTACAGCACTCCAGGATAAGCAGTTCCTTTTGAAAGGTGTCCCTGTTGATGGTATGGTGTTAGCAGCAGCCACCAAAAAAGAGTTAGTGGAGACCTCTTTGTCTGTCCACCCCCCTAACAAGGAGTCTAGGACGATGGACAGATATGGGAAGCGAATGTTCGCTTCAGTGACCTTCTCTATAAGGTCACTGAACTACCTGTGCCATTTTACCTGACTTCAGAGGGATCTCCTTAAAGAGCTTGGAGATATCCTCCAAGATCCAACAGCTGAGGGAGCACAAGCCAAGGTAGCTTCCCAGCTAGCGACTCTTAATTCTGTTGTTAACTCCTCCATGAGGCTCATTTCCTATGCAGCCGATGGGGCGGGTAGAGCCGCTGGTACCGGGGTGGCCCTTAGGAGGCATGCCTGGATGCGGCTGTGTAACTTTGCGGAACCCTTTCGAGCATCCTTCACCAACACTCCCTTTGATGGTTCCTTTCTTTTTTGGACCACAGGTGAAAGATACTTTGACTAGGTGTGAGCAAGAAGGCAAGACTCTCTCTGCCGTGGAGTCCGTTTTTCCACTCCCTCTAGACCCTACTCCAAGGGTCAGAAGAGTGGGAAGATGTGGTTCTGTAAATCTCAGGGAGCCTTGCCTGACACACATAGTGATTTTTCCTCCAGAGGCAGAGGGGGAATCAATAATAATAGATGCCACCCTCGTGGCAGAGGGGGTCCGCAGAACCAGGGCAACAGAGAATCCTTCTCTGATAAGCCCTTTCAGCATCCCTGAAGGGTTGCCCGGCTGCTCATCTCTCGAGGCAGTCGGGGGAAGACTTTCTCTGTACCCAAAAGCCTGGCAAAGTTTAACACAAGACAGATGGGTACAGTTCATTATATCCGGAGGTTACAAAATTCCCTTCCATCAACCCCCTTTACTGTTAAGGAAGACCCTCCCAGATGTTCCACCCAATCTAAAGGAGCAAGCAGTAATAGAAGTTTCAAAACTGCTAGAAAAAAGAGCCATCCAGGAAGTCCCGGCAGACCAACATGGATCCAGAACTTACTCAAGGTTCTTTTTAGTACCAAAAAAGACAGGGGACTAGAGACCGATTCTGGATCTCAGCAGACTAAACAGGTCTGTGCAAAGAACGAAGTTTCAGATGGTCACACTACAGTCCATTCTACCCTTTCTGGGTCAGGGCAATTGAATGTGCTCTATAGATCTTCAGGACGCGTACTACCATATAAAGACGGACAGGCGCTCCAGGATATATCTTCGCTTCTGGCTGGGAGCCAGTCATTATCAGTTCAGAGCTCTGCCCTTTGGTCTCACCACAGCCCCCAGTGTGTTCACCAAATGTATGGCAGTGGTCACGGCTCACCTGAGGCGTCAAGGACTCCAGGTGTTTCCGTATCTAGACGACTGGCTCCTTACTGCTACCACCAGGCATCAACTCATACAAGCACAGGACTATACAGTCACAATCTGCTCACAGCTCGGCATCACAATAAATTTCGAAAAATCTGCCTTGTTGCCCTGTCAATCTATCACTTACATAGGAACAGACTTAGACACAAGGGATATGTTTGCAAGGCTACCACCAGAAAAGGGTGTCCGCAGTTCGTCAGCAGGTACAGGTTCTGATGCAGAGCAAAAGGATCCAAGTCAGGTACATCCTTCAAACTCTGGGTTCCATGGCAGCAGCCATTCTCCTAATCCCACTGTCACACTTTCATATGAGGAGTCTTCAGTGGCTTCTGTTTACGCAGTGGTCTTTCCAAGAGCTACCCGTGACTTCCAAGATCATGATCACGGATGCATGCAAAAGGCATCTGTCTTGGTGGATGGTCTCCCCACTAGTTACTCAGGGCAGACCTTTCATACAACCCCCTCCAGTAGCCACAGTGACGACAGACGCCTCCCTAATTGGGGGGGGAGGGGCATTATCTGGGCAGGACAGTTCAAGGCATGTGGCAACCTCACGAGTACCGTCTGCACATAAATGTCCTGGAAGTGAGAGCCGTGCTCCTGGCGTTGCAAGCCCTTCAAGACTCTTCCTCCTGTTACCATTGCTATTCAAACGAACAACATGTCAGTGGTGTGGTACATTAACAAGCAAGGCGGAACTAGGTCCTACCTCCTGTGTCGAGAAGCACTCAGACTTTGGCAGTGGGTGATTTCCACCCAAAGTTTTCTGATTGCGACACACATCCCTGAGAGATCCAACGTCATAGCGGACAGGCTCAGCAGAGCTATTCTAATGCCTCACGAGTGGTCTCTGAATCATGAAGTTTCAAATTTTGTTTTTCGCAAATGGGGACAGCCTTGCTGGGATCTCTTTGCCACCCCCTTCAACAGCAAATGCAGCAACTACTTCTCCCTTCTTCCGCTTCCGGGTCACACACCCAGAGACGCTGTAGTCCACGATTGGCCCCAGGGACTTCTTTATGCCTTTCCTCCATTCCCTCCGATACCCAAACTTATACAGAAAGTGATATCGTTGGGTTGCAAAATGATCCTCATTGCTCCCTACTGGCCTTGACAGATATGGTTCCCGTTCCTGCACCGTTATCTTCTCGATCAACCCTGGACTCTGGACCCAATTCCAGACCTCCTGGTTCATCAATCAGGCGGGTTGCATCAATCCCTCAAAACTCTCCAGCTCACAGCTTGGTTGCTCCACTTCCAACCTTAGCCAGGCTTCCCAGCATTTCCCCAGCAGTCTGTGACATTATCATGTCCTCTCACAAGTCTACAGCGAGGAAAACTTATGCTAGCAAATGGAAACGTTTTTCTTGTTGGGCAAAGACTAGGAATGTGGATCCCTTTTCAGCCCCAGTCCACGAAATCTTGGAATTCATAGCTCAGCTGTTTCATTCTGGGTCCACTGCTTCTACGATCAGGGTACAAATGGCAGCCATTTCTAACTTTCATGTTGGTTTTTCGAACTCTAACATTATGTCTCATAAGCTATGTAAAGCTTTTTTTGAGAGGGTCAACTCTTCTTAGGCCTCCAGTGAGAGATCCCCTTCCTCCTTGGGACCTTAATTTAGTCCTAACCTCCTTAATTCTGCCCCCTTTTGAACCAGCAGCGTCCTGCTCTATCAAGTTCCTATCTTGGAAGACACACTTTTTGGTAGCTATTACTTCAGCCAGACGTGTCTCCGAACTTCAGGCACTATGTGTTTGTCCTCCATACTTGGTTTTTCATAAGGACAGAGTTGCTCTGAGCACTAATCCCTCATTTCTCCCTAAAGTCTGCTCAGAAAGTAATTTAAACCAATCTATAGATCTTCCTGTGTTTTTCCCTAATCATACCAACAAGGCAGAATACAAACTACTCCAATTGGGCGTTCATAGGCAATTGCGTTTTTACCTGCACAGAACTAAAGAAGTAAGGAAATCGGACCAACTAGTCCTCTCTTACGCCTTGGGCAAACAAGGTCTCCCAGTTTCCAAGGTAACCTTGTCCAGATGGTTGTCACACACTATTTCTTTCATTTATCAGTTAAGGAACAAACAATTACCTATTAAACCGAAAGGTCATTCTACTAGGGCCTTGGCCACCTCTGTAGCCTTCCAGTGTAGGTTGCCCATGGATTCCATCTGTGCAGCTGCCACGTGGGCACACCCTCATACCTTTATTTCTCATTACAAGTTGGATATGGTCTCCAGGAGCAGAGCCGACTTTGGCTCCACTGTTCTGAAGAGTCTGTTCCACTGAGACACCCAGGTTTTTAGGTGCTAGGGACTCTGTCCCAACCAGCAAGAACGAAGGCGAGATAGACAACTTAACATAAAGAAGTTATGTACCTACCATAATGTTCCATGTTAGTTGTCTTCATCTCACCTTCCTTCTTGCGTCCTACACTCCATCCCCCTGTCCTAGTGGATCGAGAGGAGTTTTTTTCTGTTTCACTGGCTGTGTGTTCTCTTGTTTCCTTTTTTGACTTAAGAGAATATGGCAGGTATAGTCAACTGATTCTTGACTGATTTATTATGTTGTTATGTCTGGAGTTAGCTATTTCAAACGAGATCTGGGTCGCTATTGCTAGGCATTATGGGATAAGGGGTAGCCTCGAGCCAGTAAACAACTCTCGAGCTGTTGAAGATGGCCGATTCGGAGCCGAGGATTGGCTCCGAACCCAACCAGCCAACCAGCAAGAAGGAAGGCGAGATGAAGACAACTAACATGGAACGTTGTGGTAGGTACATAACTTCTTTTTCAAAACTACATCTTTTAGCAGTAAGAACACTGGTCAAACTTTTGATATTCAATTTTTTGGAAATTGCAGCTCCGATTGGGTAGTCTATTTGGCTACTTGCCAATGTTCTGCCTTTTATGTGGGGCAGACTTCTAGGCAATTAAGGAGTCACTTTTCGGAACATCCGAGTGACTTACGACATAAGAAAATGACCAGTGCATTGTATAAACACTGGCAGTCACAAAAAACTGCCACTTTTGGATTTGTCATTATTGACCAGGTTAAGTGAAATAGATCAACAAAACAGGGTTGGCACACTATACTGACTCAAAAGGAAAGAAAATGGATTATTAAGTTGGGTGCCGTATTTCATCCAGGACTTAATGATAAATTATGAGGTTCTTTTCGTTAATGATTTTTATTATTAACTTTATATGCAGCAACAGGTTATCAATGTAAGTTTAGTTTAACATTTTACATCATAAGTATATTGTTCACTTTTTTTAATGCTTCATATGTATTTGGAGGCTTAATTAGTGAAATGGGGGAAGTGATGTCATAATTGGGATATACAATGTGTATAAATACTGTTCCTGAAATATGAATGTTACATCACTGAAGAAGGTTTGATGCCAAAACCGGTATGAAGAAAGGGAAGGAATAAAACAATTGTTTGCCTCTGAGTGCTGGCTTTTTTATTTGGTTTATTATGCAAAGAGCTCATTTTGGCAAATTTGGCTTGACAGAAAATCCTCATTCCTCACTACGTTCAGTACTCCGTTTGGCAGGTACAGATTTTTGAGAATGCCATTTGGGATAAATTCTGCAAGTTAAGTCTTTCAACATGCAATGGAGCAAATTATTTATGGGTATCCTTGTGCTATAATAGTAGACATATTAGTAGGAGGTTGTGATGCAGCAGAACATGACAGAAACCTCAGAAATGTTCTAGAAAGGGGCACATCAAGTTAATCTTAAGCTCAACCTACACATCTGCAAATTCAGGGTACAAGAAGTCACTTATGTTGGTCATTTATTTACAAGTACAAGATATTACCAGACCCTTCAAAGTAATCAGCCATTCTCAAAATGCCAGCTCCAGACAATGTTCAAGCCCTGCGACGTTTTCTTGGCATGGTCAACTACCTAGGCAAGTTAATTCCAGACTTGAGCCAACTTTCAGCACCACTCAGAGAGCTGACATGTAAAGATGTATGTTGGTCTTGGTTAGAGTGACAGCAAAGAGCATTTGATGTCCTGAAACAGAGAATTGATAGTCTACCAATATTCAGATACTATGATGTTTACAAGCCAGTTATTTCCTGTGATGCTTCAAAATTTGGTCTTGGTGCAGTCATTCTACATGAGGATCAACCTGTTGCCTGTGCATTGAGAACTCTTACCCAAACTGAGATGCAGTATGCCCAGATTGAGAAAGAGCTTTTGGCAATTGTGTTTGCATGTTCCAAGTTCCATGATTATGTTTATGGTAGACCTAGCCAGATTGAAACAGACCTCCAACCATTAGTCACTATTTTGAAAAAGCCAATGCATTCAGCTCCAGCCAGACTGCAACACATGATACTGAAATTGCCAAAGTACAATTTCAGTCTTGTCTTCAAGAAAGACCAGCTTCTTTATCTTCCTGATACATTATCCAGATTGCCCAGAAATACCACTGAACAGATTGAAAATCAAGGTTCTCATTCGATTGATGACTTTGAAGTCATGAAAGTGTGTAATTTTTCTTCCACATGTCTTGATGAGCAGAGATCACACAGCCATAGAGCCAGTTTTACAGAGGCTCAACCACTTTATCAATCAAGGATGGCCATCAAAGCAATCTAGTTTACCTCAAGAACTGAAACCTTGTTTTCCATACAGAGATGAGATTTTGGCTGACAAAGATCTCATTATGAAAGGTCTGAAAGTAATTGTTCCCAAGTCCCTGCAACCAGACTACATCACTATCTTGCATCGTGGTCACCCAGGAACCAAATCTCCCAAAAGAAGGGCAAGAGAGAGTATTTTGGCATATGTCGCAAGACATTGTGAGAGCACTAGTGTCTTCTTCCATGTGTAATAGTACAAAGCCACATTAACAGAAGGAACCACTTCAGCTTAACCAGATTCCAGAACTACCTTAATCGACAGTAGCCAATGATATCTTCAAGTGGAATGATCAACATTATTTGGTGTTAGTAGACTCTTACTCCAGTTGGTTTGAGATTGACCTACTTCCTAACCTAGCATCCAGTACATTTACTACTAGATGAAGCATCATTTTGCAGTACATGGGAGTCTGCACAAAGTTAGTTTTGACAATGGCACGCAGTTTACAAGCCAACATTTCAAAAGATTTGCTGAAGAATCGGACTTTACTCATGTCACAAGTAGTCCCGAGTACCCTCAGTCAAATGGTTTGGCAGAACTTGCAGTGCAAATTGCAAAACAGTTACTTGAGAAGTCTAAATGAGACAACAGTGATGTTTTCCTGAATCTCTTGACATCTCGAAATGTTCCTCATGATAAACATCTTGGTTTACCTACTCAGAGACTCCTGTCGAGACAAACCCGAACCACATTACCAATCAGTAGTCAGTTGTTGGTTCCATGTGTCAAGAACAACAGATCAGTAAAAGCCAATCTATTGAAACAGTGCCTAACCCAGAAGTCCAACTACGATAAGACCAGTAAACCGCTCAATCCATTACGAATTGTTGAGGGGTAAGGATGCAAACATCCAAAGGTTATGATCGGATTGGTGTCATGAAGAATATTGGTCCAGAGCCGAGATCATACATTATAGAGTCAGAAGGAGCAATTTTCAGGTGGAATCGGAAGCATTTGAGACCGGTGTCCAAGCCTTTACCGCAGCAGATAGCTTGTGAGAAAGACTCTTTAGCTCAGAGTGAGTTGTCTGGTGTTCCATTTCCAGAGGACATTCCCATTCCTGACACAAATCCAGAAGTTCCTGATATGAGTTGTGCACCGCAGACTGTCCCTGTTGCTGAATTTAGTCTCAATTGTTATGTTATAAGATATAGTTGAATGTCTAATCCCTGCAGCAGATATGAAGCAACTTGGACATGAACATTCTGTTTTGTTTCTAATATACATAGTAATGCATGCCTAGCTCTGCTATTCTTTTGCGTAAAGGGCAATCTTTTTAAGAGGGAGGATGTAGATCAGTATATGTGTATGTACAGTTAAGAAGCTATCCAAGGGCTTGCACAAATGTATAAATACCGAGCATGTGCAAATCTGACTGCTGTTTTGTAGTTAGTTGAGATGTGAACATGTATGTATGTAAGGTCTGTCTGTTAGTTTGTTCATATTTAAAGGTGCTGCTATCCATCCTTATGTGTTTCTGTGTATTAAAGCATCTAAACGAAACCCAAAGCCTTATTATTTTAATTAGAGATGAGCGAGTGACAGGGCTTAAAGGAAAACTCCACATTAGAACTAAAAAAAAAAATGTGTTTTTTCAATGTACCTTTTTTTCTGCTCTATCTTAATGCCTCAGAATCATTGCAAGTGGTTCTTTTACAGTTTTAATGTGTTTCCCACAAAACGTCATCTGATGGAGCCTGCCATGTTAATGTGATCTTGTTTTCTTGCTTTCCTTCTTTCTTCCCAGAAAATATTTTCAAGTTTTATTTATATGAATCTTGCTAGACATAAGGAAGTTGGGTTGTATTTTCATGCCATTAAGATTGACTAGCAGTAGTGTGATGCACTGTTATATAATATACCATGTTAAGTTGTCAATCTCGCCTTCATTCTTGCTTGATGGGTTCGGAGCCGATCCTCGGCTCCGACTCGGCACTTGCTAAGCTCGAGAGTCACTTTTACCAGCTCGAGGCAGCCCCATATCCCATGATGCAAGGCGGTAAGTACCCAGATCTCGTTTGCCACTTCGCTGATGAGGTCCTCCTTTTACCAGCTCCTGGTAAGTGAATTGTTACTTTACTATTTTAGCCCCTTTTTATAAAAAACCTTAAAATTATTAGTTTTAACTTAGTTTTAATCCCTTTCTGACAGAAAATTTCCCTGTCTCCTCATAACTTTTAGTCAGACTTTCACCCATCCCATCCCCCCCCCTGTTAGGGTGTGTGTGTGTGTCTGTTATTGATACCTTTTGGTATATTTAATTTAATTTCTTGGACTGGTGTTGTGTGTGTGTGTTTTATCACCATGTCTAAAGAAAGGGTCTCAGGCTTTAAGAAGTGTGACTCGTGCTGTCAGAAGATGTCGCTGACAGACGGTCACACTTCTTGCCTTTACTGCCTGGGGCCTCTTCACCTGCAGGACTCCTGTGCTATATGTCATTCTTTTATCCAGAGAGTCCTGCAGGAAAGAAGAAATAAATTGATTTTGAGGGGCCTTCTTAAGCCGGAGGGCTCTCCGGCTAAGTCGGCCCCATCTAAGACTACTAAGTCTTCCAAGGCCCAGGCTTCTGTATCCAAGCCTGTGGCCTCGGCTCCGACTCATTCAGAGTCGAGATCGGCTCCGGCTGGAGACGATTCTGAGTTACCTAAACTTTCGGCACCGGTGGCTATCGGTGCCGACTCAGGTTCGACCACTTCGGTGTCGGCTCCGATCGGTTCCGACCACCATGTGGCCCAGGCATCGGTGTCGGCTCCGATCGGCTCCGACACCCTTACATTTATGGCCGTATCGGCTCCGGCTGGAGCCGATGCATCGAAGCTACCTGTCGGTGCCGATAGGTTGTCGGCTCCGGCAGTTTCAGTGGTTTCATCGGCTCCGATGGTTCCTTCAAGGAAGAGGTCTAGGTCCCCTTCCTTGGAGCCGATACTTTCAGCTCCGGCTTCGCCTCTCCTCTCGGAGCGGAGCCATCGGAGCCGATCTTCAAGGTCATCCAGGCTTTCTGACCATGATTTGGAGGGAGTGGTCAGTAGATTACTAAAGTCACAGGCACTGGCCCAAATGCTACATAGTCCGTCTCAGCAGATGACTATTAGTCCACACCCCATTGCAGTTCCTCCTTCGACTCTACCTCAGAGTTTGGAGTTGGAGTCTTCGGGAATAGTTTCTGTTATGGCTGAGAGACAGATACCCCCTTCTGCTCCTTCAGCCTCTACTCTTATCTCCTCTTCGAGACCTTCCTTAGAGGGATTCGGTGGCCGGGCTTCCCTGGTCTCCTCCGAGGGGGTGAGTGGCATCGGACCCTTGTCCGAGCCCGCTCTTCTCCTTGGAGCCTCAGCCTTGGTGAGCTCGGCTCCGACATCTGCCTCGGAGCCCTCCTTTTCGGTGGGTCCTGGAGTTCCTAGTTCTTCGGAGCGGGTTCTCTCGGACCTTCCTGGGAGGGGCCTTGAGGTGATGAAGAGTGTGCTGGCCACTGGTCTCAGCCAGCAGTCTGTTCCCTTAGCTCCTCCCTCTATGGTGCCTGTTGACATCTCTGCCACTTCTCTTGCTCCAGGACCCAGAGATCCTCCGCCTCAGGTTTCCCCACTGGGAATATCCCCCTCTTCCGAGGATTCTCCTGATTTGTCGGGGGATCATCCGCGGAAGAGGACATGTAAGAGGAAACACGTAGACTCCCCCGAGTCTATCACTTCAGATACTGACTTAGATGAGTCAGAGGGATCCCCAAGATCCCCTCTGAGGATGTCTCCTTCTCAGACATCCTAGAACTCCTTAGACAGAGGGGAAACTGGCCCACCAATAATCCCTCTGAGGATGAGTCAGTCTACCTGGAGGCGTTTGGATCTCGGCCCTCCACCTCCTGGGTGTCTCCGCCTTTCGACCCCCTTATGCAGGTTATTGCTCGAAAGGCGTGGGCTGCTCCTGACTCTGTAGAGCCAGTCCCTAGGAGGCCTTCTAAATTTATTACTGCCCGTCGGACAAGCAATTCCTTACAAAAGGTGTCCCCGCTGATGCCATGGTGGTGGCGGCTGCCACCAAGAAGGAACTTGCAGATCCTTCCGTACCTGTCCATCCTCCTAATAAGGACTCTAGGACCATGGATAGATATGGTAAGCGGATGTTTTCTTCAGCGACCTTTGCTATGCTCGCTGAACTACCTTTGTCACTTCACCAGACTCCAAAGGGATATCCTTAAGGAGCTAGGTGAAGTTGTGCAGGATCCTACAGCTGCGGGGGCTCAGGAAAAAATTGCTTCGCAGCTAGGAACCCTTAACTCCATTGCAAACTCCTCCATGCGGCTGATATCATATGCTGCTGATGGAGCAAGTAGGGCCGCAGGTACAGGTGTGGCTCTTAGACGCCAAGCCTGGATGCGGCTATGTAATTTTGCAGATCCCTTTAAGGCGTCCTTCACAAACTCTCCCTTTGATGGGTCAGCTTTGTTTGGCCCTCAAGTGAAGGAAACGTTGACCAGGTGTGAGCAGGACGGCAAAACTCTTTCTGCCAGGAGTCCGTTTTCCACCCCTTCTAGACCTTATCCCAAAGGACAGAAGGGTGGCAAAATGTGGTTCCGCAAATCCCAAGGAGTCACGCCGGATTCACGTGGTCAGTTTACCCCTAGAGGCAGAGGGGTAACAACAACAGACGCCGCTCTAGAGGCAGAGGGGTCCACAAAACCAGGGAAACAGAGAGTCTCTCTCTGACAAGCCCTTTCAGCATCCCTGAGATGTTGCCCCGCTGACCCTCCTTGGAGGCAGTCGGGGGAAGACTATCGCTGTACCCAGAAGCCTGGCGTTCTCTCACTCAAGACAGATGGGTACAGTCGATCATATCCGAGGGTTACAAAATTCCTTTCGAGGAAAGTCCTTTCTATCCCTCAAATCCCCTTCCAGGTGTACCGGCTAAGGCAAATTGCAGAGTTAGAAGTCTCAAAACTACTGCAAAAGAGCCATTCAGCCAGTTACAACAGACCATTCAGAGCCCGGAATCTACTCAAGGTTCTTTTGGTCCCCAAAAGACGGGAGACTAGAGACCAATATTGGATCTCAGCAGACTCAACAAGTCTGTGAGGAAGACAAGATTCCGAATGGTCACTCTTCAGTCGATTCTGCCCTTCTTGCAGAAGGACAACTGGATGTGCTCAATAGATCTTCAGGATGCGTACTATCACATAAAATTCACAGACGCCCAGGAGATTTCTCCGCCGGCTGGGGTCCAGTCATTTCCAGTTCAGAGCCCTGCCCTTTGGTCTCACCACAGCCCCAGAGTGTTCACCAAATGCATGGCAGTGGTCACGGCTCACCTGAGACGTCAAGGATTCCAGGTGTTTCCGTATCTCGACGACTGGCTCCTGTCAGCCACCACCAGGCATCAGCTTGTTCAAGCCAGGGATTATACAATAAATCTTTGTTCTCATTTGGGCATCTCGATCAACTTCAAAAAGTCATCCTTATTGCCCTGCCAGTCTATTACTTTCATAGGCGCAAACTTAAACACTGTTCGGATGTCAGCTACCCTTACAGACCAAAGAGTTTCAGACATTCAAAGTCATGTCAGGATCATTCTAGCCAACAAGAAAGTACAGGCCAGAATGGTTCTAAAGGTATTAGGTCTCATGGCTGCGGCCATTACTCTTCTTCCCTGGCTCGCTTCTACATGCGCCTTCTTCAGGGGATGTTGTTCACTCAGTGGTCTTACCAACAACTTCCAATGCGTCACCAAATTCTGGTGACACAGATTTGCAAAAATCATCTTGCTTGGTGGATCACTTCTCCCCAGATTCACCAAGGCAGACACTTTGTACCCCCATCCCCGGTAGCCACTGTCACCACGGATGCCTCCCTGATCGGGGGGCATTATCAGGGCAGGATGGTTCATGGGACGTGGCAACCGTTCGAGTACCACCTGCACATAAATGTCCTAGAGATGAGAGCAGTGCTTTTAGCGTTGCAAGCCCTCAACAACATTCTTCCTGTAGGGACAATTGCAGTCCACACAGACAACATGTCTGTAGTTTGGTATATCAACAAACAGGGCGGAACCAAGTCCTACCCCTTGTGTCGAGAAGCGCTCAGACTTTGGCAATGGGCGATCTCCTCTCATCGGTTTCTGGTAGCAACACACATCCCTGGGAAAACCAACATTTTAGCGGACAGATTGAGCAGAGCTATTCTCATGCCTCACGAGTGGTCTCTCAAGCAATCTGTAGTGGAGGAGATTTTTCTGGAATGGGGTCGCCCATGTTGCGATCTTTTTGCTACTCCCCAAAACAGCAAATGCCCAGACTTCTTCTCTCTCTTCCCTCTGTCAGGCCATCCCCCCAGAGACGCTCTGACCCAGGATTGGCCCCAGGGACTTCTTTATGCCTTTCCTCCTTTTCCCCTGATCCCTCAAGTTATCCAGAAAGCTACCGTTTTGAGAGCCAAAATGATTCTCATTGCTCCTTATTGGCCTCGACAAATTTGGTTTCTGTTCCTCCATCGTCACCTTTTGGTGCAGCTGTGGCATCTGGACCCAGTGCCAGATCTTCTGATTCACCAATCCGGTCAGCTGCACCGGTCTATCCCTTCTCTCAACCTCACAGCATGGTTGCTCCACTTCCTTCCTTAGCCAGGCTTCCTTTGATCTCTAACCCTGTTAGAGACATCATAGTAGCTTCTTTAAAATCCTCTACCAGGAGGATTTATACAAGCAAATGGAAACGTTTCTCTTATTGGGCTAAAGCCAAGAATATTGATCCCTTCACTGCCCCAGTTCAGGCAGTTTTGGACTTCTTAGCGGAGATTTTCATGCAGGCTCCTCTTCTTCCACAGTTAGAGTTCAATTGGCTGCTATCTC
Source organism: Protopterus annectens (assembly GCF_019279795.1). Taxonomy (NCBI): domain Eukaryota; kingdom Metazoa; phylum Chordata; order Ceratodontiformes; family Protopteridae; genus Protopterus; species Protopterus annectens. The sequence goes on from NC_056743.1 coordinate 840,689,078, forward strand.
GAACTTTCATGTCGGGATCGCAGATCACAATATTATGTCCCATAGGCTTTGTAGAGCCTTCTTGAAAGGAATTTTCCTGCTAAAGCCTCCAATCAGGAATCCTCCTCCTCAATGGGATCTAAATTTAGTGCTGACATCCTTGATTCTTCCCCCCTTCGAGCCAGCTGTTTCTTGCTCCCTAAAATTTCTTTCTTGGAAAACATTATTCCTAGTAGCTATTACATCGGCCAGGAGGGTGTCTGAACTTCATGCTCTATCGGTTCGACCCCCCTATTTGGTCTTTCACAAAGACAGAGTATCATTGAGAACTAATCCGACCTTTTTGCCTAAGGTTGCCTCAAAGACTAATTTGAATCAATCCATTGATCTCCCTGTATTTTTTCCAAACTATTTAAACAGATCGGAACAAAAACTACATTATCTTGATGTCCACCGCCAACTCAGATATTATTTGGACAGAACTAAACAATTTAGGAAATCCGAACAACTCTTTGTTTCCTATCCGGATAACAAGAAAGGCCTTCCTCTCTCTAAAGTGACCTTATCTAGATGGCTTTCTTCTGTCATCTCTGAAATTTATCTGCTCAGGGGAAAACAGCTGTGCTCAAAACCTAAAGCACATTCAACTAGGAGCTTAGCTACTTCTACAGCCTTTCAAGCTAGACTTCCTTTAGACACTATTTGTGTAGCGGCCACTTGGGCCACTCCTCATACTTTTGTTTCCCATTACAAATTGGACTTGGCCTCCAGGGACAGAGCCAGTTTTGGCTCTACAGTCCTCAAGAGTCTGTTCCATTGAGCCACCCAGGATAGAGGTGCTAGGGACGCGTCCCATCAAGCAAGAATGAAGGCGAGATTGACAACTTAACATTAAGAAGTTATGTACCTACCATAACGTTCCATGTTAGTTGTCTTCTCTCGCCTTCTTTCTTGCGACCCTCCCTCCTTCCCCCAGGCCTGGACAGACCTTTTCTACAAGGAATTATTATGCTGAAGACCATTCAGAGCTGGTCCTTCTTCCATCCTGTAGGCTTTCTTTCTTCCTTTGGGAAGTGTTTATGCTTGGTGCTATTGCCCTTTGTCATCAAACGAGATCTGGGTACTTACCGCCTTGCATCATGGGATATGGGGCTGCCTCGAGCTGGTAAAAGTGACTCTCGAGCTTAGCAAGTGCCGTGTCGGAGCCGCTCCAAACCCATCAAGCAAGAAAGAAGGCGAGAGAAGACAACTAACATGGAACGTTATGGTAGGTACATAACTTCTTATTCTATAACAGAGCTGCTTCTATGTTTCCTTGAGTGAGCCTCATTTATTTGTCCAGTAGATCTTGTTCTATGCTGTAAATAGCTTTTAGCTACTTCTAGCAAAATAAAGTTAAATTGCAGGCTTTTGTAAAGGGGTTATTTTGTAGTTCTAAAGGAATTGATGGACCCTCTTGTGATTATGTGAGGTATTGCCAGCTATGCCAGGAGAAGCATGGCAGTGGATGTAACATAAGCCATCATAGCTAGCTGGAGTGTTGTAAAGAACTATGTCATTTGTATATCACACTGATTTGTACAGGTGCTTGTCTTGAAAATGTATTCGTAAAGTTACTTGTGTTAAAAATGTACCAACAGTGGGCCCTGCTGCACAGAAAAGAAATAGACCTGTATGTCAGACTGTACTGTAACTGTTGAAATGAATATATTGTAACAGAGGATACTGGAAGAGAAGAGATTAATCACAGTCCAACTAATTTAAAAAAAATAGTCTGAAATTAAATTACATGGTTTAGGCCATAAAGATTGTATCTTACAGTTCTGATTGCAGACATATGCTAAATGTCTGTGAAAACCAGGACTAGGAATCCTACTGTATTGTCTTTAAGGGTGAACTATTTGATACCTGGAAGGGTGGAAGTTTTTAAATGTTTTTTTAGCTAACAGATGGTATGACACATCTTAGCAAAGCTCTATGTATGTGTGTGTATTGTGACACGTGCTAGATTGTGGTTCAGTTGCTAGTAAAGGGGGTAGTGTGGGAGCTAGAAGTCAGATGACCAGATGTGTTTGTGTCATGTCATTCTGTAAGCCAGCACTGAAATGATGTTTAGTACTATGGGGGACAGAAGTCTGAGAGCAGTCTGTTTTTGAAACCTGACAAAGAAGGGACACTCACCTACTTCATTTTACCTTGCTTTAGTATGTAAACCGGGAACATTAATTGTTTAGATCAGTCAGAAAAATATAGTGAGATAAGTTAAGTATTGTTTTTCTGTATCTGTGTGAATCTTTCCATCGGTGTTACTTTTAATATTTCTTGCGATTGAAACTCTGGTGTTTATTGTAAACAGATGCTTAGTATTTTAATGTTCTTTTATTATTAAATATATTTAAACTTTTCATTGCGGCTCATCTTTTAGAGTGTATTTTAACTTTTGAGAGTACGTATATTTATTTGACAACACTATGGCCGCTCCTGAAGCCTGGCTGGATTGGTCAAACACTACCGTTTGTATTAGTATTGATTTTACTGAGTGTAGTTGAGTACTCTTGTAAGAGCCTTGGAGTAGCTGGCTTTGGAGTGCTCTCCTGGCAGTATCTACCTTATAGTCTGGGCAGAAGGGGCATAGCTAGTAAATCTGTGCTAGCCTTTCCCAGGTGTATGTGTTTGTGTGTGTGTCTGTGAAAATCGTATCTCAGAGTGTGTGTCAGCTACTCAGAGCAGGAACACAGAGCACTGGTTTCCCAGAGAGGGTGTGGAGGACTTTGCTTGGAACAGTCGGCTGAGGACTCAACTCTGCAGCTATGTCAGTGGGCAGTTTTATTTGGGGCCTGGAGGGAGAGAGAGAGAGGGAAACCCATCCCCAGGACAGGAGTGTGTTTTCTCTGTGCTCTTAAGGGAAGTTGAGCTTTGTACAGAGAGCTGCATCTGGAAATACCGTGTGTATCTATTTTTGTTCCAAGTGAACGTCCCTCACCAGTGACAGTGATGAGGATTGAGGCTCCTTGATTACTGGCCCAGAGAAGGGACATAACATATTGGTGGCAGTGATGGGATATGAGTTGAACTTCTGTAGCCTGTTGGCAGTTGTCACTGAAGGTGTGTGTACTCTCAGCATCCACAAGCTAAACATATAGAGTTTCATTTTCACAACAGTTTTATTTATTTTTTGTTAGTTTAGTTTAGTAATGGGAAGCAGGCAAAGATGTTAGCAGAGGATTATGGCAAGCTGACAAAGAACCAGGTGTGTGAAGCCAAAGGACCGGTACATGCCAACCTGACTAAAGAGGAAATTATATCAGCCTTAATTGCAGATGCAGCATGAACCAGCAACCAGGAAGACAACCAGTCTGGTGATGGGGATTTGCAGCCCTTGGAAACAGGACATTTCAACTTTTCCTCAGAAAACTTAAAAACCCGTCTGCAATTAGAGACTTGAATTGGGGGCCATGAGTTTGGAATTAGAATCAACAGAGAGACTGCAGCATTTGGAAACTGAAGAAAATTCAAGACGGCTGCAGGCGAAATCTATGGAATTATATTCAGCAGAGACACAGCTGTGTTTGGAGACTGAAGAAAATGAGAAATAGTGCCAAGATGAGAGGGAGATGCTGAATCTTCGCCAGGGTCATGTGGAAGGTAATAACCAAACCCCAGCAGCAATAAAGGTCAGTAAATTTCTTCCAGTGTTTACAGAGAGTGAAATTTTGATAATTTTATTTATATAGTTGAAAGAGTATGTAAACAGTATGATGTGACCAAGAGGTCTGGTTATGGTTTCTGACCCCTTACTCCATGGTAAACCTGTATCCACTGTTTCTAAATTGTCTGATACTGATTGTTTAAACTATGATAAAGTTAAACAATGTTTATTGGAATAACGACAAAAAAACTGGAAAGGACTTCTAGGCAGACCACATAAATATATGCGTGGATACAAATAATGCGAGTTACAGTCTGTAAGCACACAGTACCTTCAGGTATAAGTAATTTCCAAGTATAATCCTTCACGCTATTTAGCTCTGGACACCAACGACAAGGTACACTGCTCACTGCTACGATAACATATAGTGGCTGTATCCAAGCATAAAAGTCCAAGCTATTCAGCTCCCAAAGCTCACTCGCAGTAACGATTGTTCACTGATATTGCAATAGTACCATTTACAAACTTCCAATTTGAAACAAGAATTCCCAAACAATGCTTGTAAATACTTAAACTCAATCACCAAGCGTTAGGCGGATAAAGGAATTTATATGCTTTAATTAGAAAAATCGGCAAGTGCTTTCAACATAAGTCTTCATCAGGCCAAACAGTTTTACATAAAAAGTGAATTCTTTATATAACTTCACCAATCATGATGTCATTTCCTGATGAAAATTCTTAAAAACACAGTCATTAAATATAAAGTTCATTTACGTAGTTAATCATAATTAAACATAAATATATGCATCTATTCATCATCTATACCAAAACTACGCAAATGCGTATAACAATGTATTTGCTTTGTAGGATATTTAGTTTGCAACGTATTTCATTAACTATATCATATGCAAAACTCATAGCGCACATTATGGTGTTATTCTGAACAGGTATATTACCATGTAGTACTGTTCAATAATATTAATTATACATTTATAATTTCTAAACCATAAATTCAAGTGCACTGAATAATTTAAAATAAGAAAAAATAAGAAAAAGTGTGAAAATGTATTTCAAATTTCTTATACAATAAAAATAATAAAATTTGTTTGACAACTTCAGAGTTCCTATTAAAAACCCTACATATATTCTTCTGCATATTTAGATGTGTTTGTACAGAGTCTACCAAGTGGTCTATTAAATACAGGGATATATAGAAAAGACTGCTACAGGAATACATATTTACATCAGAGAATGCCAGTGGTAAGTTGTCTGGAGACAGCAGGAGTACCAGACTATCACCAGAGTTTATATCCTATCTTAGTTGCTGGGAAGACAGGCCACTGTTAAGAGAGAGAGCCTCTGACATAACCATTGTGAAGCCTGCATTGGTTAAAGAGAAGCAGTACTTGCTTATGCAGTTCACTCCAGCAAGAGCTTTATGAGGGACCCCATTTTAAATGCCTTTAACCAAGTTTACCTTGACTGGGAGGGTGGAAAAGGAAGCAAGCAAGCAGGTGTGTGAAGATATCCCTACAGATGTCTTAATAGGGTATGGTTTTGATAATGCAGTACCTTGTGTACATGTAGTTACACATAGTCAGGCTTGGAGAAAGGCATGTGGGGCTGGTAGCTGGGAGGAGACCCAACCAAGACCCCACACCTGACATCAGGGCTGGTGAGGTTGCTGTTTCAGGTAGGGAGCTGCCCTGTAACAGTAAGCCTGAAGATGAGCCACAGCTGCTGGTAGGTACTGGTGTTCCCTTGGACAGAGTGACTGCAAGGGCAGAGATGAGTGTTAGTACCCAGGCTGACAGTGAGGCACTGCTGTCAGAGGATACCAGACTTCCTGTGGAAGGGGAGCTGGAAAGGTCACAAAGGTAGTGCTGAGATGGACTCAATTCTTGGACCCCACACTAAGAGGCTTGAGGGAGGTAGCTAGAGAGGCACCTGATTCTCAAGGAAAAGGGGAGTCTGTGTACTGGAACACAGGGTTACTGAATAGAGAGTGGACCCCTGAGAGAGGGTTAGAGGGTGAGGGTAATACAGAAGTTAGTAGTCCCCAGCGCCTGCCCTCTGGCACCTCTAGACATACCCTATGGCATTGCTTTTGCACTTGCATAAAGTGTACCAAGAGACGTATTATGCAGAACTTTTATTGCCCTGGGATTGCAAGGGAATATAACAGGGTACTGCAGGACCTGTGAGCAGTGCCAAAAAGTAGGCAAAGCAGGAGAGAAGGTCAAAGCTCCTTTGATGTCTTTGCCTGTGATGGAGGAGTTGTTTCAGAGGGTAGCTTTGGATATTGTGGGACCTTTGAGTACCCCACGTTCCACAGGGAAAAAGTATATTCTGGTGGTAGTAAATTATGCTACTATTTTCAGCAGGGTACGTTTCCCGAGAGAAATACTGACTGACAGAGGTGCCATTTTCATGTCAGACCTGCTGGCTTGTCTGTGGGAGTGCTGTGGGGTGAAGCACCTAAAGACCACCCCCAGACTAATGGTCTTGAAATTAAACTCTACACTAAAGATCATGCTGATGGCATTTGCAGACCAGTTTAAGAGAGAGTGGGACAAATGTGTGCCCCTTCTGCTGTTTGCATACAGAGAGATACCCCAGGAATCCATAGGTTTTTTACCCTTTGAGTTGTTACATAGGCATAGGGTGAGGGGCCTTTAGATTTGATTCATGATGAGTGAGAGAGTGAGTGTGAATCCCACAAGGAGTCATTTGTGGCAGAGCCCAACAGCAGAAAAAGGTCTAGTATGACAGGAATGCTCAAGCCTGAGAGTATGCTGTGGGACAGCAGGTTGTGGTTTTCATTCTTGTCAGACACAGTAAGCTACAGGCAGCTTGAGAGGGACCCTGTGAATTGTAAGGAAGGTCAGTGATGTTAACTACATGGTAAACCTACTAGACAGGAGACAAGGGCACAAATTATACTATGTTAACATGATGAAGCCTTACATTGATAGGGAGGTCCTGGTGCTGAGTATTTGTGGTCGGTGGCAGGAGGAGTCTGAGGAGAATCTATGGCTGCATCGAGCTAGCCAGCAAAGTGCCAAGTTACTAAGGAAGGGTTACAGGCATATGATATGACAGTGCAGCACCATAGTGGGGTTAGCAGTGCCAGTGCAGATGAGTTCTCAAGACAGAGTATGGGTTAATGTAATCCCAGACATGCTCAATTTTTTTCCAGCAACGTTTCTCCAGAGTCACTTGAAAAACTAGATTGAGTCTTCAAAGGGGGGAGAGATGTGATTATATGAGATATTGCCAGTTATGCCAGGAGAAGTAGTGCAGTGGATTTGTAACATATGTCAGCATAGCTAGCTGGAGTTTTGTAAAGAATTATATGTCATTTATATATCAAACTGATTTGTACAGGTGCTTGTGTTGAAAATGCATTTATAAAGTTGCTTGTGTTAAAAAAAATGTACCAACAGTTATCCTGCTGGACATGTATGTAAATTTTCCTATATCACAAGTGATAATTCAATAAAGGTGTTTGAAAAAAAAAGAAATACACCTCTGTGTTAGACTGTATTGTAACTGTTGAAATTAATACACTATTGAAATGAATATATTGTAACAGAGGATACTGGAAGAGAAGAGGTTAATCATAGTCCAGCTAACTTTGAAAGATAGTCTGGAATTAAATTACCTGGTTTAGGCCATAAAGATTGTATCTTACAGTTCTTATTGCAGCCAGGGACTAAATGTCTGTGAAAACCAGGACTAGGAATCCTACTATATTGTCCTTAGGGGTGAGCTATTTGCTACCCTGGAAGGGTAGAAGTTTTTGAAATGGTTTTATAGCTTTCAGATGCTGTAACACATCTTAGGAAAGCTGTGTGTGTGTGTGTGTGTGTATTATGACACGTATGTGCTAAATTGGGAACCAGAAGTCAGATGACCAGATGTGCATGATGTCATTCTGTATGCCAGCACTAAAATGATGTTTTAATACTGGATGAGACAAAAATCTCAAAGCAGTTTGTTTTTCAAACCTTACAAAGAAGGACCACTCACCTACTTCACCTTGCCTTGGTTTAATAAGTAACCAGGGAACAGTAATTGTTTAGATCAGCCAGGAAAATATAGTGAGATTAGTTAAGTATTGCTTTTCTGTATCTGTGTGAATCTTTCTATCTATGTTATTTTTAATATTTCCTGTGATGAGACTCTGGTGTTTATTGTAAATAGATATTTAGTATTTTCATGTTCTTTTAATATTTATTATTAAATATATTTAAACTTTTCATTGTGGCTGGTCTTTTAGAGAATATTTTAGCCTTTGAGAGCACTTATATTTATTTGGTGACACTGTGGCCATCCCTGAAAGCCTGGCTGCATTGGTCAAACACTACCATTTGTATTAGTATTAATTTTACTCAGTGTAATTGGGTACCCTTGTAAGAGCCTTAGACTAGCCAGCTTTGGAGTGTTCTGCTGGTAGTATCTACCTTATAGTCTGGGCAGAGGGGGCATAGCTAGTAATTTTGTGCCAGCCTTTCCCAGGTGTGTGTGTGTGTGTGTGTGTGTGTGTGTGTGTGTGTGTGTGTGTGTGTGTGTGTGTGTGTGTGTGTGTGTGTGTGAAAATAAATCTCAGTGTGTGGATGTCAGCAGGGACAACGAGCACTGATTTGACAGAGAGGGTTGTGGAGGACTTTGCTTGGAACACTCATCTGAGGTCTCAACTCTACAGCTGTGTCAGTGGGGAGTCTTATTTGGAGCTTCGAGAGAGAGAGAGGGAAACCCACCCCCAGGACGGGAATGTGTTCCCTGTGTGCTCTTAAGGGAAATTGTGCTTTGTACAGAGAGCTGCATCTGGAAATTCTGTGTGTATCTATGTTTCTTCCAAGTGAACATCCCTCACTGGTATCAGTAGTGAGGATTGAGGCTCCTTGATTACTGGTCCAGAGGAGGAACATAACACCTGTCTAACACTGTCATCCTGAGGTGTGAAAACCCTCACTGCAGTAAATCCTTGCTGTACTACTGTTAAGGAAAGGACTCCAGAGTAAGTCTGTTTGCTATTTTTCAGTGCTTTCAATAGTTAGTTTTTTTTCTCTTGAATGATGCAGAATTAAAAAGTGCTTTACTACTCCCATAATTATTTCTGTCATGTTAACCCCCTTTCTTCTATTTTGTACTTATTTGTGCTTCATTAATTGGGTAAGTGAACTGGTCCTGGGACCCTTTTCAGCTGTGTCCTGGGCTATAGTGGCAAAGACTTTAACAAGTAAGAAATGCACTTAGCAATTCAAAGAAAAAAAAAACTGCTGTAAAAGCATTTTACAATGATTGCATGTGCAAGACATAGCCAAGGTCTGACAATGAATAAGTAAAATATTAAACTATGCGTGCGTTAATAATGTTAAAATATAGAATGTTAACTTTGTTATAAATAATGATTTGCATGCCAGCAGATAACACAGCTCACAGTGCTGTAAGATGTTACTGTTCTGTAACTGACTAGGCATTAACAAGTGAATGTTGTACGACATCACAAAAGAAAAGAGGGGGATAATTATATTTGTCACTTTTGTTGTTCTAAGATAGTATAAAAATATGCTAAACCATCAAATTTTGGAATGGAACAACCGTTACAGTGAAACTTAATAACTAGTATATGGTTATGTTAGCCCATGTCTTTATTGTGCTTGCATTTACTTTCTTTGAGTAGATTGCCTCTGAGCATTTTCTTGAAAGTCAGTCAGTAGTCTATACTACCTATTTTTTTGGGAGATTGTAACAGCTGGAACTATTTTCAATAAAGCTACTTTCATACATGCCAGGTATGAATGGGGGCCTTAATAACTGAATGCCATCATTATTCCTGACAGTACAGGACTGTTTTTGAAACTGCTGTCTGCTTTCGACTCTTCAACAATAGCCATCTTTTATTGTTTTGTAGATGAGTATATTGAGCAATAAAGTTACTATAGCCAATTTTAGTAGTCAGTTGTTGGTGTTGAGAGTAGTGCAGTGATGATCCTGCTGCTTAGGTAGGTGCATGGATCAGTGCTGCAGTTCTCTGTAAAACTTTAGAATGGATAAAGAAGTGGAGCACAGTCTTCAGGTTTACAGTCTCATTCTACCATCAATCAAATTGCAACATTCCTTCATGTATATCATTTTAAATAACTTAAACATCTTGAGAAAAATAGTCACTGTCATGCATTGCTGAAGTGGTATAACTTGTTCACCTTCTATCAATCAGGGGCGTAGCCAGTTTTTTGCAATTTGTACACTAAGTTCTAGCAGTGCTGCCACCATTACCCATTATACCCTGCCCCTTTCTGCCCTGCTCCAAACCTCTCTCCAGAATGGTAGCATAGTCTGACAGATGCCCACTTCCAGTCTTAACGAGTATTTACTAGCAGCAATACATTTCAACAAGCCCCTGTATTATTACATCCAAGTAGTTAGTACCACAGAGATCCAGTCTTACCAAATACCACACAAGATAGCTTAGTTACAGACTTACTTCTTTTTTACTGGGGGGGGGGGGCGTTTTGATGCTCTGGTTTTGGTTCACTTAATATTTTGTGTAAGTCAGTCATTCATACCTAGAAATATATCAGCTGCCCATCATTCACCAGACTAGCTCATAATGAGTGCCACCTACATTCCTGCTGTGAATCTCTCTGGCTTCTCAAGCCAGTAGAATCCAGGTAAACTGGAATGATTTGTACACTGAAGTGATTTACTTTTAAGCTAGCTTTCATTGGAATCTGCCTAGGTCCGTTGTTTTTTTTCTGTTACCAAATAAGGATAAATAAAGTGCAAATACCCCTGGACTTTAAGCATAAGGAAGCTTAGCATTCTTCCTATGACTTGCTAATTAATATTATTCTTACTTCTGTCAACTCTGTAACGATTCTAAATAAAGTCTTTCTATGACCCTTTTCCCACTGGGACCCTTTAGTTTTTGATTCTTGACATGGTCCTGTTCAGGTAGGGATCCCCCTATTCTGCAACTACATCCGTGGTATGCTGTAGTATAGGTATGAGAGTGTGTGTGTGCGTGCATGCGTGTTTGTGTGCATGTGTGTGTGTGTGTGTGTGTGTGCGTGTACATTCTGTAGGTGTAAAGGAACTGCACTGTAATTCTCACTTTGTCTGATCCTTCCCTCCCACTCAGATTTGATGCCAGTATGTACACAAAAGAGTCTGTTAAAGTTCATATTACCAAATGTCAAGGTAAGATATATTTATGAACATTGTTACCCAAGCCAGATTTTTTGACTGGCTCATCCAACTTTCCACATTTACTACTGGATCTTCCTCACAGGATTTTTACCTGTACAGGCAAAATTAAGTCCTGTTTATTCCAGTCAGCACTGTAAATATTGTTGGTTGGTCTACTTTCTTCCATCTGAAAAGGCTGGTAAGAAAGCCACCAGTATACACAGATTACAGAAATCATAAACTAGCACTTTTCATCAGCACTGCCCTGTATAGAAATCATAGATAGTTACTATGTACGCAGTCCAGCAGACCATTGAAGAGCCTAGCCAGTTGTCCCAAAATACTTTTGACTGTTTAAGCGACTTGCTTAAAATCATGCAGTAAACAAATGGTGGCTGAGGGACTCAATCCCTGGACTACAGGAAGTGGTTTGTTAACAGCTTATTGCCTTAATCCTCTGTACAAATTAGAAGACTAAGAACTGCCAACATGGAAAGAACAGGCACACTTCACACAGATAAATAGACCACCAGATATCAGAACTAAACCATAGACCATGAGACACAGACTACATACTGAGTCACTGTGCTTCATAGAGATGACTACCATTCAGATAATGAAAACAGTTTTATCTAAAAGCCAGTAGCACAGCTAAAACACATGTCCATGTGTAGCATATTTTAATATACCTGGGAGTGCAGTTGTCAGTAAACTTGCATTTTGGGTAAAAATGCATCAAGAACCAAGGCCCGTAAAATATTGGTAGCACAACATAAAAACCTACACATAGAACAAAGAGCAGGCAAAGTAGTTGCTTCATTATCATTACCAACCCTCCTCTCTTTCCCAGTTGTCCTACAAAGGGATGGGTTATTGTGTCAGCAGTCATCACTTTTCTGTATTCAGTGCAACACACCTACTTTCTTCAGCAGTCTAGCCTGTCTCAGGTTTTCTGTCACACAGTCCACCCATCTGTTGACTGGACATCCTTGTTTCCTCTTGCATTCTTCCTCTCTCCACTAGATCATCTTATGCTTTCCTGCACATGACTGAAGCAGAGTAATCTGTTCTCTTTAACCTTTGCTGCAATTGGAAATAGTTTGGCTTCTGCCCTGATGTCTTCATTTTTTTATCTGTCCCACAGTGTGCATCTTTTGGCCCATCTCAAGCAGTTCATGTACATTACCTCAAGCTTCCTTAATTGTTCTGCCTTTACTGCCCGTATGGAAGTACTGGTTGCACCACTGTTTTTTTTTACCTTATTTTCACCTTCTTTATTATTCTTATGCCACACACTACCCCTGACACACACTGTATTTCCAGAAGGACACGAAGTGTGAAACTCAAATCTCTGTCATTATTTAGTGACTGCAGTTCTTAATAGCAGAAAACCACACATTTTGAAAATGGAGGCAGAATTGGGGCATTCTGCAAATACATCTTGAATATTCTTGCTTGTAAAGATAAATCATAGCTTGAATAGTTTTATGTACAGCAAGCATGCTCCTCTTTCTTTCTCAGGGACCATATCTTTAAATATTTGTAACTATAGAATAGACCTTGTTTTCTTTCATTTTCACCCTCTCTCTTACTCTCTCCTTCTCCATAGTACCCAAACCAGTAACTTCCACATAATTCTTTAACACATCTGTGCTGTGGAATGTCACACACAGCCTCACATTCGAGCATTTTCTAAAAAAAAAAAAAAATCAAGTTAAAAACAGTAAGACAAACGCATGTAAATCGTTTGTAAAACTGCAGTTATGTAAGATGTTACCGTAACAGTAGATGTCCTGCTTTTCACAGTTGCACTAGTCTTTATACTTGCATAGCCTGCTAAGGACAGCCTAATGTCCAGCCAGTATAAAAAGCCTTTACATCACCTCTGCATCTTATGTCAGGCTTGTGCTCCCCATGTAGGCTTAGGGCATAAAGGTGACATACGTACACTTAGTCCACAGAACTGAAGTGTCCCAGGAAAACCACAGCAATTGTAGATAAAATCAAGGCATGGACATGGGCATGTACATCCAGGAATGGAAAGAGAAGCAGAGAAAAGAGCAAAGGAGAAAAAATCTTGACCAGAAGAAGGTTCACAGAAGAAGAAAAAAGGAGACAGGAGGGAGGGACCAAATACCGTAACAGTGAGAAATAGGACATCTGCTGCTAGGGTAAGATCTTACACAAGTGGTATTATATCCTTCCTTATCACTGTTGTAGTATTCTTTATACCGGGGGAGTACAAAGGCTGCTGTAAAGTGTGGGAGGAGGAAATCAAAGAAGAGACATTCACAAACCCATGAGGGATAGCCCTGGCAAACCCTCCTCTGGCTCTGGAAATTACATCCAACTTCTAATGTTTAGTAAGTGTGGACAGAGGACTAAGTAGCTTCCAAAATGGAGATAGTATCCAGACCCTTGAAAAAAGCTTCAGAAAAGGCTACTGTCTTGGTAGATTGAGCTTGAACTGAAGCTGAAAGCTGCTGCTATGAAAAGAATAACAAAAAGAAAGTGCCTTAGAGATCTAGGATGAGATGGTTTGCTTAGAAATTGCCACACCCAATGTCCTGGCATTAAAGGAAACAGCTGCACAGATTCTCAGATGCCCTTTCTCTAATCCAAATAATACCTGAGCTGTATATGTAAATCCAAGATATGTAGCACCTTCTCGCTAGCAGATTCGGGAAAAGAAAAAAGGAAGGCAGATGAACAGATTGATTCAGGGACAAATCATTACCCAAATTGGGCATAAAATAATGGTTCACACAGCGACACTATGAAAAATAAAAAAAAGGAAGAACTGCCATGAGAGCCTGGAGTTCAGAAACCCTCTTGGCAGAAGTAGGAGCCATCAACAAAACAGTCTTCCAGGTGTAATGTTGCAATGAAAAAGAAAAAGAAGGCTGTAAATGGGCCTGAGTGAGGTTTTCAAGAGCAAATTAGGGTCCCAAGAGGGAGGCATAGGCTTTCTGGTGGCCTGATACGAAGGACATCTTTAAGAAATTGTTTAATTTCAAAACAAGAAGCCAAAAAGTGGGTTGAAAGGCAGACAAGCAGAAATTGCTGGCAAATGAGCTTTAACAAAAGAGTATGCCAAGCCTGGATTAAGCAGTTCACACAAAAAAAGGAACAAAGGGACCCCCACAGAATAAAGATCCTGGTGTTGCTTGAGACAACAAACAAGAAAATGTCTTCCATTTAGCCACACAGGATTTTCTAGTAGCGGGTTTTCTGGCCTCAATCAAAACTTTATCACCCAAAGTATCAGTTGAAGCATGGACAAGTAAAGGTAAATCAGACACCCCTTGTCTTGTATGGGAAGATCAGTTTGGTGAGGTAACTTGCAATGATTGTCCCAAACCTAGTGAAAGAGAACAGGGAACTAGTGCCGTCTGGGCCAAAAGAAAGTAACCAACTTTATTTGGGGGAAGACCTTCATGACACTGGGAAGCAAAGGAAGAGGATGATATACAAACAGGAGCATTGCTTTTCAAGAGAAAGGCATGGTATCCACTTTCCAAGTCAGAGGACTTGGAGCACTAGAACAAAATCAAGGAAGTTGCCTCTTAAAAGGTGAGGTAAAAAGATCTACTTCAGGAGTATTTCACTGATGGACAATGTCCAGAAACACCTCCCTCTGAAGCATCCATTCATGAGGCTGTGCATTGGTCCTGCTCAAAGAGTCTGCCACTAGGAAGGGATGTAAACTGCCTGAAGAACCATATTATGGCAAATGGTGATATCCCAAGCCTGAAGAGCCAGTCTGCAAAGAAGGTAAGACTGTATCCCCCAATTTGTTGATGTACAACATGACTGTGGTGGCCAGTCTGCAAAGAAGGTAAGACTGTATCCCCCAATTTGTTGATGTACAACATGACTGTGGTGGTGTCTATGAAAAACTTTAGAAGTCCCGGGGCCTAAAAGGGAGTGAAAAGCCTGAAGAGCAAGAATGAAAGCCCTCAGCTCTTTGATGTTGATGTACTCTATCTGCTGAAAAGGCCAGAGACCTTGAACCCTTGGAAGAGGTTCCTCATCCGTACACGGATACATCCATGTGCATCTCTGTGGTAGGAGGAGGAACCTGGAAGTCTAACCTGGATTCATAGGTAGGTACTAGGCTATTGGCCCTAGGGCCTATATAAGCCTATCCAAAAAAGTACCCTGGCATTCGCCACCCAAGAAAATTATTTTCCTGTGCCCATGTCGAGCAGAGCCACAAAAATGATCCCCGGGGTGAATTTCCTATCTCCCATCCAATCATCAGGATTTTTCTTGAAGAGTGCTAATGAGGAACTTTGCTTGACATAGATGGGTAGCTTGTTCCAGAGTATGGGAAGTCTCTGGGACAGGAATCTATCCCTCCAGCATGTTCTGTTTATTGTTGTGACAAGGTTTAGGTCCCTAGAGTGTGTAGCTCGGAGGGATTGGGATTTCTTTAAGTGGAGCATGTTCAGCAGCTCTGGGTTTGACATAGCTTTGTATGTTAGGCAGAGATCGCCTCTGAGTAGGCGATATGTGACGGAGTAAAGCTGGAGTTTTTTGAGATGGTCTGCATAGGGCATCTGTTTGAGGCTGGTAATCCTTTTTGTGAGGTATTTCTGCGGCCTTTCCAGTTGTTGTAGATGTCTTGGGTTGAGGGAGATCTGCTGAATCCATCAGTGGAGTTTGAGACAAGGTGAAAGAGGGACTGAAAACTCCAGAGGTTAGCAGTGTTGGAGCCAAAAGGTATTGAGATACCACTGAAATTTTCTCATGTGAAGCTTGGCAAAGGAAGTTATATGAATAGGGGATGCCATGAACTCCAGGACTCTGAGAAATTCCATTTTAGGAGGATCTGAAAGAGGAAGAAAAGACTAAAAACTGACAGTCAGAGATAGTACCTTGGTGATCAGAAGAGAGGCCAACATTATGGTCTGAAGTCTCATTCCCCATAATATGTGGTACTAAGGGGTCTATGTCAACAGATGAACGGAAAAATTGTTAAAACCCCTATGATCGAGACTATATGATCGACAATTCTGTCCATCAAAAAAAAATTCAAACCAGACAACACTCACCTACAACAAAAACAATGCTTTTGCAAGGGGGCAAGCCCCCCTGCACCCCCACACCCCTTGCTAATTATATATACCAACTCCAAGGTCACACTAAAGTGGGGAAAATGCGTAATTTCCTGATCCCTTCTGTAATGCAGTCTAAGTCACAATGGTTCAGTGGACTAAATTGTCGATCCTGTGGTCTCCACTATATGCGTTTCGACAATTTGTCAGTTCAATCTTTTGGCATAGACCCAGTCTTGAGAGGGAGTCAAGACTGACTTCTTGAGATTGAGAGAACATCCCACGCCATGCAGGAGGAACATATTGAAGTGTACATCCTGAAACAGTAGCAGTTGGGAGAGGCCTGGATAAGAAGGTCATCCATGTACAGGAATATCTGGATAACCCAAAGCATGCAGAAGCCTACCAGAGGGGCTAGGCATTTGTTGAATACCTCAGGACTTTAGAAAGACCAAAAGGCAAAGCAGACAACAGAAGTGAGAGGATGAACAGGAATATGTAGATAAGCATCCTTTAAATCCAGAGAGGCTAGAAATACCTTTGGAAACAGAAGTAGAAAAATGATTTGAAGGGATAAAATCCTGAAAGAGGGCATCTTTGCAAAGGTGTTGAGGTAGTATAGGTCTAGAAAGGGCCTCTATGACCCTTCCTTCCTGGGAACCAGAAACATTCCGGAATAAAAAAAATGCTCCCTGGTGAGATTCTGAAATTGGTTGACTGGTTCCCTGAGGCATCAGATCCAGAGTACCAAAAGGAAATGAGGAAGATGGCCAGGAGGCACCTGAGGAAGACCTAAAAAAAAGGGGGGGGGGTTATGGACTTCCAAATCATGAAGTACATGTGTTGGATGATAAAGAGGACCTAAGAGTCTGTAGTAATCTGTTGCCAAATAGAAAGGAAGAGCCTAAGAGAGAGAGGAAGCTGGCCAAGGGGGAGGAGGGGCTGAATGTCAGATAGAAGCAGATTTATCAGGAAGAGGAGGCTTTTGACACTTTGGTCTGAATGGATTTATCAGAGAAATCCCACTTATATCTTACCTCCAGAGGGTTGTCTTGGCCACCACAAGCAAAAGAAAAAGATCTAGAAGGGTGGTAATTCCTTCAAAATGTAGGTGCAAGAGAAAGAAAGATTTGTTTAAGATCCTTTATCACCTTGTAAGGCTTAAACAGCTTTGCATCAACAGTACAAAAAAGATTCTGGCTGTCCAAAGGAGAATCGAAAAGCTTCGCCTTGTGCAACCAGGAGTATCATCTCATGACAGAAGCAGATGTAGCAGCACTAAAAGTTGCATCAGTGATATCATACCTGCATTTAATAGATTGGTGAGCAACCAGAGAGGTAGAACTTAGCAAGAGAAGTCAACAGTTTTATTTTCTGACTCAGATAAGCCACACAAAACTCTCCTCAACTGAGATAGAGCCAGGACATGTCTGGTCATATGGGTCTGGTAATTTATGACCCTAAAGGCTAAGGCAGCAGAAATATATACAGACAACATTTAGCAATTCCCGTGACTGCAAAAACAGTTACTTTGGGAGAAAAATGTTAGCAAGATAAAGCTTAATACAAAGACACAAAGACATGTTTTATTTTTTACTGCATTTGCTACCCAACTGGCTGTCTATATGTATGCTATAGAGTACACAGCGTATGCTTGCCGACACCCCTGCTGTCAGTGGTACATTAATTACATGCATGCTTCAAAGAAGTCACCACCCTAAAACAACTGGGGCAAGTACATCAAAATGAAAAACATTGCTTTATTACAACTGTCATCTTTGCTTCCCTAAGCAAGTCTATAATGAGACTGGGGAGGCTGTGTCAGGGCAACAAGTATCTTAACAAAAAAAATGAAGGTGACAGAACCACCAGTGACAGGGATAATGAAAGAGATGGGTAAGACACCCTCCTGACATATATACACCACAGTACTGATTAGCACAAGAAAACCTGCTATTTCTGGTACACACCAGTGCTTGCATTGCACATCAATACAGAGCCCCCCTGTTGGCTGCGCCATGAAAAGACAGTGCACACTAAGTTATGCAGTATATGGACTGCTCAAAATGGGCATCAGACATTAGCACACAGCAGTGATCCAGTCATCATTACTTGCACACCTTAGGTTCATAGGTAAGTACTAGGCTAACGGCCCTGGAGCCAATGCAAGCCTAGCCCAATAGTGTTCCCAGTCATCTGGGTTACCAGACGTTAGTTCCCTGTGCCCCTATCTAGCAATGCTATTGAAGTGATCCCCGGGGTGAATTTCCTATTTCCCAAACACTCATCAAGATTTCTCTTGAAGAGGGCCAGTGAAGTGCTCTGCTTGACGTGAATGGGAAGTTTGTTCCAGATTGTTGGAAGCCTCTTGGTTAGGAACCTATCCCTCCAGCAGGTTCTGTTTAATATGATGATAAGGTTGAAGTCTTTGGAGCGAGTAGCATGGAGGGTTTGGAATTTTTTCAGATGAAGCATGTCTAGCAAAACTAGGTCAGTCATGGCTCTGTATGTCAAGCAGAGATCGCCAAGTAGGTGATATAAAACAAAGTAATGTTTAAGTTTTTTAAGTCTGTCTGCATAAGGCATGTGTTTGAGTCCTAAGAGCCTCTTAGTGAGGAACTTCTGTGGCTTCTCCAGTTGTTGGAGGTGTCTAGTGAGGTACGTGCCAAATGGGGCATTGTACTCTATAATGGGTCTGTTGAGGGACGAGTAGAGAGAGATAATGACTTCTTTTTTCCTGGATGAGAAACCTTTTGTGAAGAGATGTGCCATGTAGAAGGACTTCCTAACTACAGTGGCGATGTGGTTGTTGGAGAGGTTGCTATCTACCTGTGTCCCTAGATCCCTTATAACACATTCAGAGTTAAGTGAGTTCCCTTCGATATGGTAGTTTGTGGGCACTGTGTTTTTCCCGAAGGGAATGACAATGCATTTTTTGGCGTTGAGCCTAAGGCCATGGTTTTGACACCAGTCATTAGTTTCCATTAGGCCTTTTTGTAGAATGTCCACATCAGCTTGAGAGTCAATTATAGCTTCCAGTTTGCAGTCATCCGCGAAATTTGGTTAACCAGAGTCCGTTGGTGCTGGCTTGAACTTCAGAGAAGTAGTTACCAAACAGGAGAGGACCCAGAACCGATCCTTGTGGGACTCCACTTATAACTGCCCGGAAGTCAGATTTGGAGTCAGCTAGTTTCACGGTGTGGGTTCTGTCCGTGAGCCAGTTGGCAACCCATCTAGTGATGTACAGGTTAATGCCCAGAT
Organism: Protopterus annectens; assembly: GCF_019279795.1. Classification (NCBI taxonomy): domain Eukaryota; kingdom Metazoa; phylum Chordata; order Ceratodontiformes; family Protopteridae; genus Protopterus; species Protopterus annectens. The sequence goes on from NC_056743.1 coordinate 840,708,224, forward strand.
TAGTGAGCCTATCAATGATTCCAGAGTGTGGGATGGTGTCAAAGGCTTTGGCTAGATGGAGGTGGGCTGTGTGAACAGCCTTGCCTTCATTCACCACTCTGGTGACATCTTCGAAGATGTCTGTCAGATTGAGCAGACATGATCTGCCTTTCACAAACCCAAACTGCATGGGGTCCAGGGTTTGAAGGTTCGCTATATCCTTATTTATAAGATCCATAGTAATACATTCCATAGCCTTACAGATCAGGTTTGTCAAGCTGATGGAGCGGTAGTTTCCAGGCTCAGTAGTCACACCCTCTTTGTGGAGTGGGATGACTGTAGCAGCTGACAGAGAACATACCACAGAGACTAGGCTGAAGACCTGGAAGCTGACTGAAGAGAAAGCACAAAGAGTTTAAGGAAATATTTAGTGCTTTAGCACCTCAAGAAGCAGAGAAAATAGCAGAGTTGAGGAATGGCAGTGCTTCAAACAGCGTGTTTGCAGACTGTTGAACAGATATAAGACTGAGCCAGTTATTGAAATAAGGTACATAAGGAAAGCTTGTGGTGGAATGCAGAAATCCATGAAGTCACTGAAAAAAGGCGTACAGGAAAAAGAGGTTGATAGAAAAGATGGGCCAGGCTAGGAAGGAATACAGGTTGGCTAACAAAGAGGCTGAGAGAGCAGTTGCAGTAGCAAAGAACAATGCATCAGAGGCACTTTACCAGTTTCTAGAAAGTGACTTGGAAGATGACACAAAAAACTCTGAGGTTGCAAAGTAAAGACAGAAAGATAAAAGAAGATGATCATCAGATACCCTTCATAGGAGATGGTAGCAGCACCCTACTCACCAGTCCACAGCGCATTAAAAGCAAATGGAAGGAGTACGTCTAGCAGCTTCTGGATAAAGAAGATCCCACATTAGCTATAGTGCCCCAGGCACAGCCTTTGATGAAAGAAGAGGAAAGTTGTATCTTAGATCATCTGAGAATGAGTAAGCATTCTGGTGTCAGTGTACAAGAACAGAGAGGAAATTCACAGCTGTGGGCAGTATAGCGGTATCAAACTCCTATCATGCTGCATGAAATGCTCTGGAGAGGATGGCTGATAAATGAATATGTAGAGTAGTAGAAAGTAAGATGGGAGATGAGCAGTTCAGATTCAGATCTGGATGAAGTGCAACTGACCAGATATTTACAGTGAGAGAGTTGAGAAGAAGCTAGAGCTGAGAAAAAAAAGTCCAGTTAGGCATTCCTTCACTTTGAGAATGCATATGACAGGGTCCCAAGAAAGAATATTTGGCCAGTGCTGTGATGGTTTGAAATCCATGAAACATTTGTAGAATCAGTGCAGGGTGAGTACAAAGACCTGATTTAATAAGACTACACAGTGTTTAGACTCAGAGGGGATTCTCAGTGGGAGTTGGAAGTGAGTGTGCATTAGGGATTTCTGAACCCACTGCTGTTCGTACTGGTGATGCACTATATTAGCAAACCGGTTGAAGGGGACAGATCAACAAAGCTACCACATGCAGACAATGTAGCATTACAGACCAGTTCTGAAAAAGAACTTCAGCAGATGATAGAGGAATGGAATGCAAAACTGAAAGCACATGGGATGAAACTGAGTACAGATAAGACATTTGTAATGGCAGCAAATGGGGGAAATCAAAGAAGCTAAAAGTGAGCTAGAAGGGAAAATAGAACATGTTAACAGCTTTGGGTATCTTGGAGGGGTGTTTGAGGAGCAGGGAAGTCTGAATGAGGAGTTTAAAACAAGAATCAAAGGGGCTTCAGCCAACTAGCACAGAGTGTCAGGGATCATGTGTGACAGAATAATGTCGAAGAAGCTAAAAAGTAATGTGTGCAAAACAGTGTGTGACAAGTACTGTGGTATAGTTTCCCAAACAGATCAGATGTGGAAGCTAGAGGTGATGGAAATTAAGTGCCTGAGATAGGTAGTAGTAAGCATACCATGGGACAGGTGAAGAAATGGGAACGTCAGAGCAGAAACCTAAGTGACTCCAATTGCAGAGAAGATCAAAGAGAGCAACACATTATGGTGGTTCATGCACGTCAGGAAAGCAGGAGACAGTCTGGTGAAAAATATTTGGGACATGTAGAAAATAGGAAAAAGGAGATTGTTGAGGATGATAATGATATAATACACACATAGACATGCATGCATACTCCCTGTCTGGGTGTGGGTGTGTGTGTGTGTGTGTGTGTGTATATATATATATATATATATATATATTTGTATGCATGTGTATATGTGCGTGTTATGTATACACACACACACATGCCAATGCATGTGTGTCTGCTTACAAAGATATCTATTGCATATTTCTCTTAGGATGTATTCACAGAGTACTGCAAGTGTGTGTGTGTGCGTGTGTGTGTGTGTACACTCACATGGGTCTGTGTTAAATCATTGAATGCTTAAAAAAGCAAACGATGATTTATTGCACCCATGTAAGCGAAAGCTTACAATCTCGAATGTTTAGAACAGCGATTTTTTTTCTCAGGGAAAAAAATCGCTATTAAACAAAACAAAAAAAATTTAAAACTTTACATAAAGTGGGGGGCTGTGCTCCCCACACCCCCCTACTTAAATATACCAACTCCAAGATCGCACTATAGTCACGAAAATGGCAAAGTAACGGAAGTGGCCAAGCGATTTCTTTCCCAGGGAAAGAATTCGCCTATATGCCGTTTCGCTATTTTGCCTTTTTGTGCTTTCAAGTTCGATCAAGACGCATTTGAAAGAATGCGTCTTCAGTCATTTAATAGAAACCCCATTCACACGTATAACCCACATATGTTCGTGTGTGTGTGTGTGTGTGTGTGTGTGTGTGTGTGTATATATATATATATATATATATATATATATATATATATATGTATATATGTATATGTGTGTGTGTATATATATATATATATATATATATATATATATATATATATATATATACACACACATAAACAGTTTCACACAATTTTCATTTTGATTTATTTTTAATTAAAAAATATGTACACACACAAGCATATACTCTCTTCATTGTACACACACACTCATATATTTCTGTACACACACACACACACACACACACACACTCTCCTTTTGCACATAGTTAATGTAATTTTGATGTCCTTTTCCTATTGTTTTAATGCAAAGGTACATAGCAAATGTTTGTTAAATTCACCCATATGTCATGGTTGTCATCAATAGTTACTGTACTTTTTTTTAGACTAATGCTCATGCACTGTACTGCTGTAAGGACTGACTCACAAGTTCATAATTAAATACTAGGCTATCAATCTAAAGGCTATTACAGGCCTAGTCACCAACCAAAGGCCAGAATCAAATCCACCCTAACCATTATGCCAAACTCTCCCGCCTCAATGTCAGTGGGATTCTTGGATCTTTGCATCAGATATGCATCCTCCTGTGGAAGGATGTCCCAAAAAAGCATAAAATGCCTTCTTATAAACAGTATCAGTGCACTTAGTTGATAGGGCTGCCACCTGTCTCTCTTTCTGCAGAGCAGTCCTGATTTGGGCAGTTCTGTCCTGGGGGGGGGGGGTTGCTTGAAAATGGTAAATGTGTTGATGCTTTGCAAGAAAAAAATATTTGCTGACTTGCCCAAAATGCAACGGAAACCTTGGATACTATACATCATCTTATTATATAAAGTAGTATAAATAAATATTTAAACCCCTGAATGATCTAATTGCTTTGTTTTGCTATGAAAGGCACGGCAGCATTGGAAGGAGCTGTGAATCAGTGTAAGGTCTCTTCCTCTCTGCAGTAAAGACAGTAGAAAACAGTTTCATAGCTTTCTGTCTTTTTTATAACAGTAAGACTGACAGGAGTACTTGACAAGATAAACTACAGATTTCTCTGTCTGTGGTATGTCATGCAGTCGGAAACAAATTTATCTGCAAAGTATGTGAGAAGTTGAGCCTAAAAAAAGTAGGTATTCTTTCCCTTCCTTTGATTCCAAGGCAAGGAAATTAAAGTTTTATAAAGCACAATCAGGTTTCTGGTATTTACACAGTACTGGAACCATATTGTAGGGAGAAAAGCAACCTAAGGTTGTTAAACTGTAGGAGAGGGTAGAGTTTCAGCCTTTTTCAAAAAGCAAAATAAACAATCTCAGCAAGGTGCTAGTAAGCAAATGTTAAAATAGCAATGGCATTGAGGTTCCTAAAAGAAAAGAGGACCCCCTAGAAAAAGGACAGTCTAATAAGTCTAAATGACTATGCACAAGACTCCCCTCCCCCTCCCATTCTGGCAAACCCTTAATCCTTCCTGAAAGTCTGTATCTCCATTTCTCTTTTTGGCAACAAATTTTCTCAGCCAGATGGGTTTTGAAAATAATCCAACAAGGTTACAGATGGCAGTGAGAGTCTCCCCTCCTTTTTTTGTGGGATTCCCCTTTATCCGCCAGACCAAACTCCTCTTTTCTCTCCTATACTTCATTCAACATCTGATGCATCAGGGGTCAATATTAGTAGTCTCTTTCTGTCAACTAGGAAATGGATTTTTCAAGAGTGTTTCTGGTGCTAAAGAAAGATTTATGGAGACCAGTCCTGGATCTTTCCTTTCTAAACAGACCCAACAACAGCCCTGGAGGACTTAAATAAAAGGAAAGAAGACTTACGAGACAGAGAAGATAAAGAAGGCAAGATCTATTCTGGAAGCTGTGGAACAGTGTATTTGGAGGGATACTATGAGTGCAATCCCATGAAGTCTTTCCCTGTGTTCCAGAAGAAAGTGATTGAGAGAGAAAGAGAAGCTAGTTCGCTCAGATGGATTTTAGAAGTAACAGGGGAATGAGTAGCTCCAGAAGGGAGGGAGCAATGGAATGCAAATGGTATGAAAACGTTCCCAACTAAGACAGTAAATGGACATCACAGAGATAAAACTGTAAGAAATTATGCGAGAGGAATATCTATGCAAATAACTGACAATAAATAAAAGGTAATTGCATTTATTGAATATTTTGCTACCAAGGCAACTTGTCAGATATGGGATTGACAAAACTTTTAAATCACAAAGACAGGCCATTTTTCTGTAGAGGGAGTGTGAAACAGAGGCGAGGGACCCAGACATGAAGAAAGATGTCCACGTCTTAAGGAACTAGAGCAACAAGTAGACTCCAATAGTGAACAAAAGAACAAGCAATATGCAAACATCAAGGGGAAGTAATGTACAGAAAGTAAAGCTCCATGTGCTCGTTGTAGAGAGATTAAATTAGAAGTGACATGACGCACAGCAATGAAATTTTCGCAGATGTCACTGCGTAGTAAAGGCTGAAAAGGGGGAACATTCATCTAAGTGCAGGAAATAATACAGTAGTAATACAGGAGAGTTTCTGAAGAAGAGGATAAATAGACTGGAAGAAGTAGACAGATGGCGGGCCTGGGTGAAAGTTAAGGAGATAGGAGTCACAAATGGAAGGAGGGAATCCTTGAAATTTATACCTTTTAGGAGTGAAAACATTGAGTCATAGAATAGCTGGGGAAGGTATCAAAACTGCAAAGATGACCACATGGGGGTATACAAGGATATAAAGAGAGGCTAAGCCAAAATCATTTACCATAACTATGAATAAGAAATGTAGTAAAGAATAAATGAACATAAGGAAAAAGAAAGTTAAACAAGGGAGACAGTGGGAGTTGAAAGGCAGGAAGAAAACATACAGGTCACCATGGGAAGGACATGATTTAAAGACACAGATATATGTTTATTGCAATGTCAGAGAAGTGATGGCTTCAGGAATGGAAGTTGTCAATTTGTGTATAAATTAGGTAGAAAGGGTGAAGAGGACGGTCAAACCAGATGCATCATGGTATGTGAAGAAAAGATTTTCAGGAAGGGGATCTTTATTAGGATGATTAAGTCTGACAAGCAATCAAATGATGGTATTTAGAAATGACAGGTCTTGTATGGTGAGCATGACATGGAGGGCAGTTTGGTTTACCTCACTAAAATGTGCATAAACTGCTACAATGTAAATGCCTTGTTAGATAAATGAAAACAATGATAATCGTGGTTTATTTAATTAAAATAGAGGTCCACATTGAGTTACACCAAGGGACACACTTTAATGATTTTTTGTGTCTTTTGACTTTTCCCGGTTAGGGGTTGCCACAGCGGAACTCTGGTCCACTAATGATTGGCAGTGGATTTTTACAGTGCTGAGTTGCCAGCCCGACGCCCAACATTCAAAGAAGGCACACCCATTCACACACTCACCTACCTGCATTTCTTTTAATGTCACTCGACCGCAGGGAGGACATGTGGATTCCACACAGAAGGCACTCCAACCGAGAATCAAACGGGAGAACCTATTGCTGTGAGGTGACAACGCTAACTGCTGCACCAGACTTTAATGATACAGAGCATAAAATGTAGGGTATACAAATACTGAGAACAAGGAATATGTGTGAAAGTTCATAACATATACAATATCCATTTCTGATCATGCACCAATAGAAATTAGAATATTCTTTGATGCCAGGGGCTACAAAGAAAGGAAATGACACTTGTTTGTATTTCTGTAGAGTAAAGGAATTTCAAGAGTGGACAGACAAGATGCTAAAGATAACTGTGAGAATATGCAAAAGGAAGCAGAGAAACTACAGGAGAGGTGATATACATGTAGAGAGCAAATTAAAATACAGGTAGTGGCAAATGTGGAGAGCAATGAAGAGTAAATTGAAACAGGGAAAGGAAAGAAATAGGGAATCACAAAAAGATAAAGTCAGGGAGGCTGATGCGGAACAAGTCTGGGAGCAGTTGAATTTGGCTAAGCCACAAATGGAGGACTGTTTAGATAGTGTTAATAAAAGTAGTTCAGTAGCTGAGGTACTTTGAAAACTCTTAAAAAATGCTGGCACTAAGACCTGGGCAAAAAAGGTCAAATCACTGATATCAAGATTAAATGAGCCAGAGATTAGGAAGCTTGTAATGGAAGTTAGGTATATAGAGAAAATACTGGAGTGTCATTACATGGAATTATACTCTAAGGAGACAGAAGCTGGTACAGAGAGAGAAGAAATCAAAGAATATTTAAGGACCATGGACCTACCAAAACTAACGGAGGACAAGAGACAAAGTTTAGTTGGCAAGTAGAAGAAAATGAAATAAGAGAAGCAATATGACATTTCCAGAGAGGAAAAACACTGGGGCTGTATGATTTCCCAGTAGAAATATGGAAGGCAAAGGAGATTAAAGTCCTTCAAACGTGGAAGCATCTGTTTAATTACATGGAAAAATACTAAATCATGGTAGTCCCAAAAGAGGGAAAAGATCCAGCACACGTAGGTTACCACAGACTAGTTTTGGTTCTTAATCACAAATACATCTTCATGATAGTACTGGCTAAACTGATTGCTAAGGGAATAGGTAATAATTGTCAGCCTGGATCAGTGTTGGTTTATGAAAGGGATACAGACCTTTTTGGTAAGATTTTCAAGTCAGTCTTAATAAAAAGAAATGCAAATATGATGCATGAACCATGAGTCCTTGTTAGGCTTAAGCACTGAAAAAAAAACAATCCAGAGAGATAGCTGCAACTTTCTCTTTATGGCACAATAATAATTTAACTTTCCAGCAGATTGATAAAAGTAATCCAAGGTGTATACAGTGGAGCATATGCTAGGATTAAATATGATGGGGTTGACAGCTGATTTTTGAATTAACCAGTGGGGGCAAGGCAAGGATACCCATTTTTTTTCCACTTTTGTTCACACTGTATTTAGATTCACTGGCAGAAGCAGGTGTGGAAGCCTCAAGACACTAGGGAATAATGTTATCTCCTGCCTTAATGGCACTTAAACATAACATTGATCAGGGGGTGGTGGACAACTCAATACCAAGAGTTAAGACTGCAGACATGGGTCAGGGGAGCAGTAGTCACTAGGGAGTATACTTAACATCTCATGCCTTTACTTAACGTGCACTTAAAGTGGTATGAAGGGAAATACTTAGACACCAGGAATACTCTCTATAGCATGTCTTAAAGGCACTTAATTAAAAAATAAAACGGTGGGGTGAGGAACCACTAGACATTAAAGCAGATTTCAAGCCTGTACCCTACCCACCTGCACAAGGGGTATTAGACCTGTGCACCACCACTAGATGCCAGAGATTTAATGAACCAAAAATCTAATACTTGTAAAAAATAAATAAATAAAAGGGGGGGAGACATGGCTTCAAACACATCCTTGCCAGACGTAACATCATCAACTCACTATGCTAACTGCCAGGTTAGTACAGTAAGTTTTATATATGTATATATACAGTGGCTATAAAAAGTGCACACACTCCTGTTAAAATGCCAGGTTTTTGTGATATAAAAAATGAGACCACAATAAATAATTTCAGAACTTTTCCCACCTTTAATGTCACCTCTACAATTCAATTGAAAAACAAACATCTGTTAGGGGAAAAAAATATAAAAAAATAAACAATGTACAATAAGCTGGTTGCATAAATGTGCACACCCTTAAACTAATACTTTGTTGATGAAGCACCTTTTGATTTAATTACAACATTCAGTCTTTTTGGGTAGGAGTCTGTCAGCATGGCACATCTTGACTTTACACTATTTGCCCACTCTTCCTTGCAAAAGCGCTCCAGATCTGTCAGATTGTGAGGACATCTCTTGTGCACAGCCCTCTTTAGGTCACTACACAGATTTTCTGTTGGATTTAGGTCTGGGCTGTGGCTGGGCCATTCCAAAACTTTAATTTTCTTCTGGTGAAGCCATTCTTTTGTTGATTTGGATGTATGCTTGGGGTCGTTGTCATGTTGAAAGGAGAAATTCCTCTTCATCTTCACCTTTCTAGCAGACGCCTGAAGGTTTTGGGCCAAAAGTGACTGGTATTTGGAACTGTTCATAATTTCCTCCAGCTTGACTAAATCCCCCAGTTCCAGCTGAAGAAAAGCAACCCCAAAGCATGATACTGCCACCACCATGCTTCACCATGTGGATGGTGTTTTTTTGGTGATGCAAAGTGTTGTTTTTATGCCAAACATACTTTTTGGAATTGTGGCCAAAATATTCAACCTTGGTCTCATCAGACCATAACACATTTTCCCACATGCTTTTGGGAGACTTGATGTATTGTTTTGCAAATTTTAGCTGAGTCTAGATGTTTTTCTGTGTAAGAAAAGGCTTCCGTCTTGCAACCCTACCCCATAGTCCAGACATATGGAGAATATGGGAGATTGTTGTCACATGTAGTACACAACCAGTACTTGCCAGAAATTCCTGCAGCTCCTTCAGTGTTGCTGTAGGTCTCTTGGCAGCCTCCCTGACCAGTTTTCATCTTGGCTTTTCAATTTTGGAGGGACGTCCAGTTCTTTGCAACGTCACTTTTGTCCCA